>NW_028317891.1:300000-502500 GCF_062004578.1 Staurois parvus
CCCAGGCAATAGGGGATCATGGAGCCCCTGTGCCCTTGCCCAAACTCAAAAAAGCCTATGAAAAAGGTACCAGGGGCATCTCATGGGGCCCCCTACTGACCCCAGGCCCTCGGGCAGTGCCCGAGTTTCCAAATGGTCAGTCCGCCCCTGGTTAGAACTCGACGCTACACATAACATGCAGCAATCATGGTCTCAGGTCTTTGAAGATGGTGTTTCGATTCACCAGATCGGTCCCTACTGACAACTCATGGGGCTCTCGGGCAATAGGGGATCATGGAGCCCCTGTGCCCTTGCCCAAACTCAAAAAAGCCTATGAAAAAGGTACCAGGGGCATCTCCTGGGGCCCCCTACTGACCCCAGGCCCTCAGGCAGTGCCCGAGTTTCCAAATGGTCAGTCCACCCCTGGTTAGAACTCGACGCTACACATAACATGCAGCAATCATGGTCTCAGGTCTTTGAAGATGGTGTTTCAATTCACCAGATCGGTCCCTACTGACAACTCATGGGGCCCCCGGGCAATAGGGGATCGTGGAGCCCCTGTGTCCTTGCCCAAACTCAAAAAAGCCTATGAAAAAGGTACCAGGGGCATCTCATGGGGCCCCCTACTGACCCCGGGCCCTCGGGCAGTGCCCAAGTTTCCAAATGGTCAGTCTGCCCCTGGTCCCTACACTATCAAACCAAATCCTATTACAAGGCACTGGGAGGGCTTCTAAGTTTTTAAAATGTTGTTTGAAATTTTCATCCTTGGGGGGTGTATTTTTATTGGTATTTAATAAAGTTTAAAAGTGATATATAAAATACCTTTGACTCTCCTTTTTTGAGGAATTGGTATTGGAATTGGTATTGAATTGGAGGAGGTGGTATCAAAGTTTTGAGACTAGTGTAGTCACATGTCAACAGATAGCAGCACAAGGCTGCACACAAAGTCACAGGGAGAACCGACCTTCATAAGTTAGTGTGCCAAAAGACATCCTCCTGTGTACATCGGGGAGCTGTGCAACTGGTGCTATTCTGACCAATGCATTACCACGTCTGCTATTTTATCATGGACAGCAAGTTAGACCAAAGAGCAAACGTGAAATTCTGCGTGTAACCTGTACACCCAAGTTTCGTCACCGGTAATGATCCTCAACACGAAGGACGGGTCATCCATGACATGCTGACGGAGTTCTTGGTAGACTTTGACATGGTATTCCTTCTGCTCCTGGGTCACCTGGGAACGATCTTGGCAGCAACATGGTGCATGTTCAAATCATATGTGAGGATTGCCTGGAAGTATGACACACCAACAATGGTAGCAATGTTGTGGATTGTTCTCCAACGGTCATCATGCACAGGATGCCGAATGGTTTCAACATTTTCAGGGGTTGAGTTCTCTGAAGGTCTTCCTGATCTCTCATCACCTTCCAGTGATGTTCTTCCACTCTGCAACTCAAAACACCTCAAACGACTCATGGCAACATCGCCGTAAACTTGCCGAATCACGGGAAACGCCTCTGTGGCAGATTTGTCTAGTTGCACACAAGGTTTCACGTTTGCCCTTTGGTCTAACTTGCTGTCCATGAAGAAATAGCAGACGTGGTAACGCACATGGTCAGAATAGCACCAGTTGTACAGCTCCCAGCCTTGTGGTGCCATCTGTTGGCGTGTTATAAAACTAGTCTCTAAACTTTTTGATACCAACTCCCTCGTATATTGCCTTGGATGGGGATGAAGCATCCTTTGCCAGCCTTCAAAATTCTACTTAGTATTTTATGAAATTATTTTAGGCATTTTATGATTTTTTGTGAAATAAAGTTTCATGTTTTTAATACATAGAAATATGGTGGTTTGTTCACATTTGCGTCTAAAAAGTCCCTCCACAAACAGAAGAGTTTTGCCATTGCTAACCATATTGATGTGACTTTTCTCAGCATCTTTTATGCAGCAATATTTCTCAACTATTTATCTAAGTAAATTCCTCAAATCTAGTATAATGGAGGACTAAAGAGTAGATATTATTAGTGAGGAGCCAGTAGTTCAATTGTAAGGTTGCTTGTCCAAAACCTTTGGTTAGGAGTTTGACTGGTTAGTGAACTGAATGAGACTTTGAAGATTGCATGTTTGATGGTTACTTTGTTGAACCATCTCTGAAGCTAGAGGATGAAAGTATTTGTAGAGCTTTTAAAACTGGACTTTTCCAGAATATATGCCCAATGGAGGCTAATTATCCCCATAAAGGGCTTGAATTTTGGCCAATTCCTGCTTACTCTGCCAAAATTAGACCCATGGGTGGCCCTCCAAGCATCATCTGGCTCGACAAAAGTCGATTTAAAAATCGAGAGAGCCAGGTGGAAAATTATTAGCTGAAGATGTAAGAGATGCCGTCACTGTTTATCAGGGCCACCGGCAGCTGCCTGAATACAATATCCGGCAGTAGAGATTTAAGGATTCCTCCAGCATGGATGGGGAACCGATTGATTTTCTCTCATTCTGCCCATGACCTCAAGCTATGTACAATGGCCTTACGACACAGGCACGTACAGATCTGCAACCTTTCAATGTATTGATTACAATACTTTTTCCATCCTGAATTTGGTTTTGAATTGTAAAAGAAAAAAAAAAATATGTCACTTGGGACGGACCTGGAGGAGGGCATAAATGAGAAGTTATTTAAATTAAAAAGACGTAATATTCAAGTCTTTAAGAAGGCAGTTTTCACAGTGAAAGATACATACTTCTCTGGCAGTGATGAAGTGTTTTAATCCTCAGGAGTCGGAAACATTTTAAAATACGGCAGAGGGCCCAACCAGAACCTAAATGGGTTATATGCGGGGGGGGGGGCCACGACTGTGGTAGGAAGCACTAAACCTGTCTATGCAATCAACTGGATCCATCTACGACAACTGTCCGATAAACCGTTTTACACCCTGGGTCCGAAACTGATGGGTTAGAAATAAATAAATAAATAGATGGACATAAGTCATGGGAATTTGTGATGAGCTTAAGGCCACACTCTATGTTTTTTTTTGTTTTTTTTTTTTGAACTGAAATATTTCTCACAGTTGTGATTAATGGATTCTTAAGGTAGTGACAGACTTTTGAAGGTAAGACGTTTAAAAGGATATTCAAGCCAGAACTTTAGAGGTGCACTACATATTGGCACAGCTAAACGGTGTGGCTTCAAAAAGATTGATTGTGCTGATTCTGAAAAAAGACGGCGTACGAGACAGTGGGCAGTGAAGTTCCAGCTGGGCTACTTTATAAAAGCAGAAAAGAAGGCACATACTAGAAACTGTATGATTGCTCAAGGAAGATACAAGGAGTGAATGGAAGGAAGGGGGGGGGGGGGGACCATGGAATTAACAAGCACCTACAGCGCTTTCTTGTGCTCACACCAAACGGGGAAGAACATGCCTCTCAAAGTCGGTCCCAAGTGGCTCTAAATTTGGTTGAAATTAAAGCTTGGGATGGAAAAAGGGTCAGCGATGGTAAATGAATTTCCGCAGCTCAAGACCAGAAATGATATTTGTGTTGACTGTCAACGGTGTCCCCTTCCTCCTCTCTTTTTTTTTATATTTTTCATCAGGGTTTAAAACCAGTTGGGTGGCTTGACTTATGAAAGGGTAAGCCCATCCAAAACTGGACTTCTTATATTGTGTTGAGTTTTGTGCGTGGTCCAGATTTGGTGGGCTACCCAACATCAGTTAATGATCCATCGCGTTTTTCTGATATGACATGGATGTGGATGCCTCACCTCAATGGTTTCATGAAGGGCAAGAACTGCCTGATTTCAGTAAGGAAGCAGCATATAAAATACAAAAACATGGTTAGGGCAACATGGTGGGCATCCAACATCGGTTCATTTATCGTTCATTATAATTGAGTTCATAATGACTTTTCTAACTAAACTCTTTGCAAACCGTGGTCATCAACTTTGCACATATAAAGTTTTATGAAGGTGTTTTGATTGATTATGAATGTAAATGTGAAATTTGCTATATGGGGAGAAAAAAAGGAGGGGGAACACCGTTTTCCATGGATGACTGGAAAATATATATTTTTTGTTTTTTTTCTTTTTACACTTAAACTCCAAGTCCAGTGTTTGACATCTCATAAATAATATTTTTTTTCTCAATAAAAAAATTAAACTTGAAAACACAACAATCCCTTTTCTACGTCCTTTTCAACACAAAATAAACAGCAGTGGATACAAATATTATCTTAACAAGTACAAAAAAAAATTCTTATCCATCTTTAACACTCATCGACAAATCAGCTTTAACGTCTCAGAACTGCAGCATATCCGTAAGGGCAATCATAGATTGTTTCAAATTGTCTCTCCATTAATTTGACTATTTTTTATTTTTTATTTTTTGTTATTAATGCCTTCACCAAAAAAAAAAAGAAAATAAAACAAACTAAAACAGTCTTATACCAATAAGATGCATTCAAAAATAGAAAATATTACACAACAAAAATAGGTCTCCTTCCTTTCCAAGGACTTTGAACAAAAAAAAATCTGACATTTACCTCTCATTGCAAGACAATATCAGTCAAGGGCACACAATGTACAAATAGGGGTTTCTTTTTGTGGTGATTCAATCATCACATTCAGGGGACCATAGGATCTATTAGCAGCTTTTCAGGCTGTGAAAAATAGTGAAAATAACATTTTTTTTTTTTAAATAATTTTTTAAAACTTGTCTTGACGCTAATAAAAGGTATAATAAAAAAGGACAAGATGAACTACAATGTAACACTATCCTAATTAAGTGCATTAGAAGTCTGTAAGGGCGGTGTTCTAATTGTACACCATCCACAAGCAGAAGTTGGTGGTTGGAAGCACTGGGTCCCGTAAGATCTTTGCCTTTTAGATTGGCATTTAGATTGGCCATTTAAATGAGATGTACTAAGCAGAAATTCTTGGGGCTGTCCCAATCTTTGGGAACAGAATGATCATCCATGGAAATCCATTTTGGATGACTGCTTTCCACTGCTTGAGATTGGGCAGTGAGTGAAAGGTTGCAGAGTGCATTCTTTACGATAACAACTGGATAGCCTTGAGATGCCCTAATCTTTCATTACGGCCAACTGATGTGTATAAATATACTTTATGTTTAACACAGCCTTTCTCAACCTTTGTACCCAAAGGAACCTTTCCAATAATTTTCAGGTCTTGTGGAAACCCTGATCAAATTAGCCTATTGGTGGTCATTGGGAAAATGCCCTTTACATTGGTGGTAGTAAGTGGGAAGAACGTTCTTTACATTGGTGGTTAGCGGGTAGAGTGCCCATGCATTGGTGGTCAGAGGGAAGAATGCCCCTTATATTGGTGGTGGTTAGCGAGAAGAACACTCCTTACATTGGTGATCAGTGGGAAGTACGCTCCTTACATTGGTGGTGGTCAGTGGGAAGAATGCTCCTTACATTGGTTGTCAGTGGGAAGAATGCTCCTTACATTGGTGGTGATCAGTGGGAAGAGTGCTCCTTACATTGGCATTGGTTATTGGGAAGAATGCTCCTTACATTGGTGGTTAGTGGAAAGAATGCTCCTGACAATGGTGGTCAGTGGGAAGAATGCTCCTTACATTGGTGGTCAGTGGGAAGAATACTCCTTACATTGGTGGTGATCAGTGGAAAGAACGCTCCTTACATTGGTGGTGGTTAGTAGGAATAATGCTCCTTACATTGGTGTCAGTGGGAAGAATGCTCCTTACATTGGTGGTCAGTGGAAAGAACGTTCCTTACATTGGTGGTGGTTAGTAGGAAGAATGCTCCTTACATTGGTGATCAGAGGGAATAATGCTCCTTACATTGGTGGTCAGTGGGAAGAATGTCCCTTACATTGGTGTCAGTTGGAAGAATGCTCCTTAAATTGGTGCTGGTTAGTGGGAAGAATGCTTCTTACATTGGTGGTCAGAGGGAAGAGTTCTCCTCACATTGGTGATCAGTGGGAAGAATGCTCCTTACATTGGTGGTCAGAGGGAAGAGTTCTCCTTACATTGGTGATCAGTGGGAAGAATGCTCCTTACACTGGTGTCAGTGGGAAGAATGCTCCTTACACCGGTGGTGGTTAATGGGAAGAATGCTCCTTACATTGGTGGTGGATAATGGGAAGAATGCTCCTTACATTGGTGGTAGATAATGGGAAGAATGCCCCCTTCAGTGGAGGTCAGAATGCCACACTTAGAGTCATGCTTCTGACTCTGCCATCTGGTGTTGGGCCTAGAACTATGCAGGCACCATCACATAAGAAGTCAGTTAGCCACAGTTCAAGGAACCCCTTGCTCCATCTGACGGAACCCTAGGGTTTCACGGAACCCTGGTTGAGAATAACTGGTTTAACACAAGTGAGAGGGAAGACAAAATCTGATTGTCATATGAAGAAATAAAATTGCTGTAAGTTTCACATTGTTTGAATGGTGGGTCATTTTTCACAGCCTGTACCTACTGCTTGATGTATTTACAAAAAGGGGCAATAGACTTTAGTAGGACATGGTCCAAGCATACCCTCAAGGCTCAATGGCCTGACTGTACCCAGTACATTCTTTACATACAGCCATGGCATTTTGGCCAGTAGGCACCATCTATGCCTGCCACAATAGGTACCTAAAGTATGAATGCCGGGACAACCTGCGGATCAGACCACAGTACAGTACCAGCAAATTCTTTCCACAAAGCCATGGTACAGTTGCCTGTATGCTCTGCAGATAAAACCACAGATTGGTACCTGGTGCATGCCCTTGACTGGTTAGAGTGTACTGACCATGCCTTGTAGAATTCACCACAGCACGGTACCAGGTACACCCTCTAGTGCACAAAGAACATTCAACAAGATAGCGTCTCCTTTTCCACTAGAACAATATAAAAATCTATATGTACAATTGAAGTAAAACTCAAGGTGTTCACTAAAACATGGAGGCCCTATGATAGATCCAGCTCCTTCACTCACTACCACCTGCAACGTGTCTCTGTCTTGGTACTGAAGGAATTTACAAGAACTCAATAACATGAATATAAGAATGAAAAAAAACATGAAATAGTGTTTTTACTTATAAAGTTCCCTATAACTGATAAGGGCTGTCTTGTCATTTTTTTGGCCGCCAGACGGGCACATCCTACGAGGCCACCTGGAGACCCAAAAGTAAAACCAAAAAAAATAAGGCTTCTTAAGATACGCTAAGCATATACAGTAGATGCTCTTGGCGGTATTTTTGTTTTTTGTTTGCTTGTTGCACCTTTACACGCTGTTTGCCTTTGTCTGAAATTAAGCCTCTGTTCTAATATTTGGTCTACAGTAGAAATACATATCGACAATATGAAAAAAAAAAATAAAACAACAAAAATACAACCGAAAAAAAGAAAAAAAAAATTAAATCTAACAATATAACTTTTTTTTTTTTTCTTTTAATTATTTTAAGTCATTGCTTTTCACATGAAAGGTTGATACTGCTTGTAAAGATTAAATACAAGGAACGGTGTTAGTAATTTTAAAAAGTTAATAAAAAGTCTAAAATAAAATCTGTTCTATCGATAACTAGCATTTAGTGAAATTAGTGCTGAGGAAAGTGATTCACTGGGGGGGGGGGGGGAGGGGAGAAAAAGGGGAGGAAGGTGTCTTAGCTCACGTTGTTTTATACCTAATCAAAATATATTACTGTAAAATGTACAATACAAAAAGAGAAACATCAACTTGGGGACCAGCAAAGTATTTTGGTCTTATTGGTCAAGCCAAAAAAAAAAAAAAAATCGTTGGCCGAACCGGTGGGTTTTTACAATGTTTCATGACGATAGACAAAGGCAGAAAGGTGTTTATTTTTTTTTTGTTTTTTTTTGTGTGAACAGAATCGATAGTCTACGACAATATAGACGTCTGCTATCTTGCCCGAATTCGGGCTTTCAATGGGTTAAAAATATCTAGTAGCTAACGACACTCCCTACGAAGACCAGCACCAGATGGACGTTGCCAAAAAGTTTCAGTCGGAACTTTGCTGATTTTGGTCAACTTCCAAACTGCTTAAATATTATTTTATTTTATTTTTTTATATTTGTTGCAAGAAACAAATAACTACATATTCCCCGTGTTTTACAAAGGGAAAAAGTGCAATGCCTTATTATTAGCACACAAATAAAAAAATTAAAGGAGACGCCGACAAGCTAATAACTCACGTAAAAAAAAAAAAAAAGACTTCCCCGCTCGAGAAGACCGAGAAGGGGAGATGTAAACGACAGCAAGCAGTAAGCTGGAGCCGTGTTTGGGTAAGTTTTGTATGATTTTTCCGGTTTTTTAAGTCAGATACTGGCCAGATGGTGGGTGCAAAAATGGAAATTATACGGTGGGGGAGGGGCGTGGCAAAATCGGAACCTCTCACTCCCCCCCAACATCACTGATCTACTTCTTTTTTGCCACTCGATCCAGTTTGTGTGCGTTCTCGTTATCGTCAGCTCCAGGCGAAAGTAAATTTTTTTTATTTTTTTTTAAATTTCTCAGTCTAGTGCAAATATAAACTAATCACAGCATTGCGGGCGTGTAAACCCCACCTCTTCAGGCTTGTACGTTTTTTGTTTTTTTTGTTTTTTTAGCCTGAATTTCAGTAGGATTTTGCAGCAAGCAGGCATTGAATAACTGAATATGTGAGTTTAACGTTCCAAGAAAAGCGTAAGGCTGAGACAATTCTACTTCATCGTCCTCATCACTTGCAGCCTGGACTTCTCATGGTTCAAGGACCAGCTTGTTCGTCCTTTTTTTTTTTTTTTTTCCAGAACCGGTGGAAAAATATTCTACGACAAGACGTGACCGATGTCCCCTTCCACAGGCACAACTCAACCGTGAAAAAAAAAGCCTATCATAGACTACCCACTGCGGAGTGACTTGTCCGGCTATGCTGGACAGACCATTAATTATTGGCTATTTAGTCTCTGGATCCGCCCCCTTGCCCCTAATCCAACTGACCAATGAGTTACAGTATTGGACAGACATCATTTATCACTGACCACATCATTTTCAGGAAGCACAGTTGCAGTTTCGTATCCTAGAATACAATTTTTTCTCTTTTTCTTTTTTTAATCAGTCTCCATCTGAAGAGTTTGGTGTAGTTGTACATGCGAGTACGCAAGTTGTAAACGGTCACTTTTTTTTTTTTTTAATTCAGCCCTTGGGCTGAACGTCATTAGTGGTAGCGACACCTCAATAAACACCCTTTAAAGTCTTCTGACTGGATGATGTGTTGTAATATCTAGCTGGCTCTATTGTTCACAAAGTACAGACCCAACAAGTAGGGAGAAAGGTAGGAAGGCAATCAACTGTGGTTACATCTAGGAAGATCAACTTATTAAAAGTGGGTTAGACCCATTCCAGCTTTCTTTATATTTTTTTTTTATTTTTAGCTAGTTCTCACCGCCATCGAACTTGGTTCTGCTTTCTATCTCTCCGCCTGTGCAATGACTTGTCAGTAGTGCAATGCAGTGCAGTCAAACTTAGTGCAATAATTAACAACACAAAGCAACAAAGGCAAAAGAGCAAGACTTTGCAATCCAGGACGAAAACGTGACGGAAGAAAGTTGGCTGCAATACTCAAAAGAAAAAAAGAAAAGAAAAAAACAAAAAAAAAAAAACATAAATCACAAGTGCTCCCCCGTTCCCCTCCCCTCCCAGAACAAAAATCCAGAACAGTTGTTCCATGCACAGCGTCTCGAATTGTTTTAAACAAGGGACACTGATCCTTAGGACTGTGCTTGGACCATATTCAGCTTGCTCACCTCTATTTGCAATGGGGTTCGTATGTACGGGAAGCAGTCTAAATCGATTTGCAGATAGGGCTAACTTAGGAAACGCGTTCACAAATGCTCCCCCCGACCCCCATCCCCCCCGCAGAACAAAAATCCAAGACAGTTGTTCCATGAACAACATCTCAAAAAGGTCTTCAACAAGGGACAGTGATCCTTACAACTGTGCTTTGGACCATATTCAGCTTGCTCACCTCCAAATGCAATGGGGTTCGAATGAACAGGAAGCAGTTTTAATCAATTTGCAGATAGGACTTACCTACAAAATGCGTTTCACAAGTGCTCCCCCCCACAGAACAAAAATCCAGGACAGTTGTTCCATGCACAACATCTCAAAAAGGTCTTAAACAAGGGACAGTGATCCTTACAACTGTGCTTTGGACCATATTCAGCTTGCTCACCTCTACATGCAATGGGGTTCGTATGTACAGGAAGCAGTTTTAATCAATTTGCAGATAGGACTTACCTACGAAACGCGTTTCACAAGTGCTCCCCCCCACAGAACAAAAATCCAAGACAGTTGTTCTATGAACAACATCTCAAAAAGTCTTCAACAAGGGACAGCGATCCTTACAACTGTGCTTGGACCATATTCAGCTTGCTCACTTCTAAATGCAATGGGGTTCATATGTACAGGAAGCAGTCTAAATCGATTTGCAGATAGGACCTACTTAAGAAACGTGTTTCACAAGTGCTCCCCCCCACAGAACAAAAATCCAAGACAGTTGTTCCATGAACAACATCTCAAAAAGTCTTAAACAAGGGACAGTGATCCTTACAACTGTGCTTTGGACCATATTCAGCTTGCTCACCTCCAAATGCAATGGGGTTCGTATGTACAGGAAGCAGTCTAAATCAATTTTCAGATAGGACCTACCTACGAAACGCGTTTCACAAGCTCTCCTTTTTGTAAATACTATTGCCTAAATAAGAAGTAAGGTCAGGTGACTAAACTGGCATTGTATTCAGTGATGTCCTGGGGGTTTTTTTCGTCATGCCCCTGCACCATCCCTTTCGGACATTTACTCCTAGGTGACTATTTACGCAATACTCTTTTTTTCGTGGGTAATATGCAATATTGATCGCGGTAAAGATATCAGCTTTCATATTAACTGCATGCTGGGTGAAGCAAGGCCATCTTGGGAATTAAAATGCCTTTACAGAGGCAAGGCAAATACAGAAGCCTGGGTACGTCTATCTCTGCTACACCGGCCTAGATGTGGAAAGACAATGTAAGCAAAGAAAGGATAGAGATGTCGGGGTGGGGGATAATTTCTAGTTGATTATATGCTGTGCTCATGTGTCAGAAATTAATTCTCCTTTCTTCTTATTGCAAACGTGAGACAATGGAATAATTCAGTCTGAACTGTCACATTTAAAGCAGAGATAAAGGTCTGTACCGAAGCCCGCACCTGCTCCACGGTGGAAGACGCGCACACATCTTAATATTCTTTTCTATTAAAGTGAATCTCAAATGCCAAGCTCAGAAGAAACCGGAGACAGTATGCATTCAATATCTGCTATTGGGATTTAGCGTAGTATAGGTGATGCTTTTCGATGCTAGTGTTGGGCTGGCCAAACACAGGGGCATGGGGTTGTCCAACACATCTCCTACATGACACAATTTGCAACATTAAGGCGTCCAAAATGATGTCCAGTTTTGGATGCTCAAAGAGGGTTCTCAATGTTCATGTTATATGGAGGATAATGGAGGATAAATAGGCAACCGTGTAGCCTTCATGGGATCCCATCTTGAATGAAAGGAATTTGATTTCCAAGAGAATATCTGTGGACCTTGAAAGTGGGAAGTGGTCCATACATAGGCCAGTTATGCTAGTGTTGGGCTGGCCAAACACAGGGGCATGGGGTTGTCCAACACATCTCCTACATGACACAATTTGCAACATTAAGGCATCCAAAATGATGTACAGTTTTGGATGCTCAAAGAGGGTTCCCAATGTTCATATTATATGGAGGATTTAGCGTAGTATAGGTGATGCCTTTCAATGCTAGTGTTGGGCTGGCCAAACACAGGGGCATGGGGTTGTCCAACACATCTCCTACATGACACAATCTGTAACATTAAGGCGTCAAAAATGATGTCCAGTTTTGGATGCTCAAAGAGGGTTCCCAATGTTCATATTATATGGAGGATAATGGAAGCAAGAAATAGGCAACCATGTAGCCTTCATGGGATCCCATCTTGAATGAAAGGAATTTGATTTCCAAGAGAATATCTGTAGACCTTGAAAGTGGGCAGTGGTCCATACATAGGCCAGTTATCAGCAGAGGAGGTTGAAAAAAAGAGCTTCAGGACAGGCACCTTTACAACTAAGGCAAAGCTAGACAGCCATGCCAAGACTAACCTTGGTCAAGTGTCAAGCGAAAGCCTTAACAGACTCAGAAGAAACCAGACACAGTATGCATTAAATATCTGCTATTGGGATTTAGCGTAGTATAGGTGATGCTTTTCAATGCTAGTGTTGGGCTGGCCAAACACAGGGGCATGGGGTTGTCCAACACATCTCCTACATGACACAATTTGTAACATTAAGGCGCCCAAAATCATGTCCAGTTTTGGATGATCAAAGAGGGTTCTCAATGTTCATGTTATATGGAGGATAATGGAGTATAAATAGGCAAACGTGTAGCCTTCATGGGATCCCATCTTGAATGAAAGGAATTTGATTTCCAAGAGAATATCTGTGGACCTTGAAAGTGGGAAGTGGTCCATACATAGGCCAGTTATGCTAGTGTTGGGTTGGACAAACACAGGAGCATGGGGTTGTCCAACACATCTCCTACATGACACAATTTGTAACATTAAGGCGTCCAAAATGATGTCCAGTTTTGGATGCTCAAAGAGGGTTCCCAATGTTCATATTATATGGAGGATAATGGAAGCAAGAAATAGGCAACAGTGTAGCCTTCATGGGATCCCATCTTGAATGAAAGGAATTTGATTTCCAAGAGAATATCTGTAGACCTTGAAAGTGGGCAGTGGTCCATACATAGGCCAGTTATCAGCAGAGGAGTTTGAAAAAAAGAGCTTCAGGACAGGCACCTTTACAACAAAGGCAAAGCTAGACAGCCATGCCAAGACTAGCCTTGGTCAAGTGTCAAGTGAAAGCCTTAACAGACTCAGAAGAAACCAGACACAGTATGCATTAATTATCTGCTATTGGGATTTAGCGTAGTATAGGTGATGCTTTTCAATGCTAGTGTTGGGCTGACCAAACACAGGAGCATGGGGTTGTCCAACACATCTCCTACATGACACAATTTGTAACATTAAGGCGTCCAAAATGATGTCCAGTTTTGGATGCTCAAAGAGGGTTCTCAATGTTCATATTATATGGAGGATAATGGAAGCAAGAAATAGGCAACAGTGTAGCCTTCATGGGATCCCATCTTGGATGAAAGGAATTTGATTTCCAAGAGAATATCTGTAGACCTTGAAAGTGGGAAGTGGTCCATACATAGGCCAGTTATCAGCAGAGGAGGTCAAAAAAAGAGCTTAAGGACAGGCACCTTTATAACAAAGGCAAAGCTAGACAGCCACGCCAAGACTAGCCTTGGTCATGTGTCAAGCGAAAGCCTAACAGACTCCTTAGAATTGTCACCAACAGTTAACAGCCCAGTTAGGCAAATGTAAATTAGCAACTACGACCTTAAACTGGTGTAGATGTCTGCATTTCTCAGAATGTTCCTCACAAGGTGTTTGCCAGGTAAAAGCGGAATGATAAATGATCAAAGTAATCTACTCTAAAACAATTGTGGGTTGCTGTTGATTAATCTGGTGGATAAGTCAAAATGGAGCAAAGCTCTACCAGGCATAGACAGGATTTTATTCAATAGAAAGGTAGCCTAAGGTTTAATTTACAGGAAGAGTTCTCATAGAAAAAAAAAACATTCTTGTGTGACTACAGCAAGACAAAAATCTTGTATGCAAACAATAAAAACATATAAAAAGGGAAGGCTGCACCTTGTATGCTCGGCTCATGGTTGCTGTGCTCCCCTTGAACTCAACAGGTGAGTTTGGTTTGGTGCCCAAGTTACAAATGCAGTGGCATTTGTACAGCCCTGTCAGGATGTAATGTTAACATTTAGGTGGGTGGCCGGAGGGGGGAATTTGGTAAAACCACAGCTCAGCCACTTGTTTTTTTTTCTACCACCCCTTCGCCATCCATGTGAAAGAGCCCTGATAGTGTAAAGTGCAGCCTTCCTATGTAGTTAGGGTATGTGTACACATTTTTGAATTTTTTTGTCGTGTTGTAGATACATAAGGAGGGGTTTGATTTATTTTGACTGAATAAGTGACTTTTTTTTAAATGTGTTAGCCTCTCTTTTCTTGTGTATTTGTGTAATCCAGGAAGGCAATACCCACATAAAATAAATCAGCCTAGGGTTGAAT
The DNA here is from genome assembly GCF_062004578.1 of Staurois parvus. NCBI lineage: Eukaryota > Metazoa > Chordata > Amphibia > Anura > Ranidae > Staurois > Staurois parvus. The sequence goes on from NW_028317891.1 coordinate 314,183, forward strand.
TTGCAGCAGAGAATGAAAAACCTCAGACAGCCTATGTTTTATTTTACAGGAAGGAAATAAAAGGCTCATTTAGCACAGGCTTTACTTTGATATCACAAATGAACACTTTTTGTGCCTATGCTTAGATATTTATCTATGATATAAGAATTTATGAGGGTTCAATTCCTCTTTAAAGGCATATCAGGGATTTTTTGGCCTCCTGGCCAATGAGGAGAGAGCGGGGGGTGAGGCTGAGACCTGCTGTGTGTGTCTTAGGAAGCAAACATGCACTAGTGCCCCCATAGCAAGCGGCTTGTTATGGGGTCACTCAGCAGCGGGGAGGAGCCAGGAGCGCTGGCGGGGGACCTGAGAACAGAAGGATCGGGACTGCTTTGTGAAAAACCATTACACAGAGCAGGTAAGTATGACGTGTTTGTTATTAAAAAAAAAAGAATTGACTTTAATATCTTTTTAAGGGTGCAATTCCTTGCTAAAGGCATATCAGGGATTTTTTGGCCTCCTGGCCAGTGAGGAGGGAACGGGGGGCGAGGCTGAGACCTGCTGTGTGTGTCTTAGAAAGTGAACACGCACTAGTGCCCCCATAGCAAGCGGCTTGTTATGGGGTCACTCAGCAGCGGGGAGGAGCCAGGAGCGCTGGCGGGGGACCTGAGAAGAGAAGGATCGGGACTGCTCTGTGAAAAACCATTACACAGAGCAGGTAAGTATGATATGTTTGTTATTAAAAAAAAAGAATTGCCTTTAATATAATTTTAAGGGTACAATTCCTTGCTAAAGGCATATCAGGGATTTTTTGGCCTCTTGGCCAATGAGGAGAAAGTGGGGAGCAGGGCGGAGCCACGCTCTGTGTGTCATAGCGACTTGCTATGTGGGCATTCAGCAGGGGGAAGAAGCCAGGAGCACTGGCGGGGGACCTGAGAAGAGGAGGAGCAGATCCTGCTTTCTCTGTTCCCTGTGTGGCTGCCTGACACCCAACCCTGATAACACCTGAGAGCCATGAGATTACATAGCCCTGCTGGACTGTGAAAAAGAGAAAAACACAAAGTCGCAAAGACCCCATAGTGTAGTATTAAATAAAATCTTTCAAATTTTTGGAATAAAGAAATGTACTTACAAGGGTGGACCCAGGGGCGGACTGACAACTCATAGGGCCCCCGGGCAATAGGGGATCATGGGGCCCCTGTGTATTTGCCCCCACACCCAAAAAAGCCTATGAAAAAGCCAATGAAAGGTACCAGAGGCATCTTATAGGGCCCCCTACTGACCCCGGGCCCTTGGGAAGTGCCCGAGTGCTCGAATGGTCAGTCCGCCCTTGGATGGACCATAGATAGGGATCAAGGAAGCATGCACAGATCGAGGGCCTGATAAAGGGGCAAGCATGCCTGGAAATGCGTACCAGCTGCGCAAGCTCAGGAAATGTGGACGTAGCTTGGTTTCCTTCACACTGGTACCCAGCGCCTTGTTCCATTCACTGTGACCCAGTCCTGCTATCCACCACCAGGGACTTCCAGTCTGTGTATGCCTCCTTGATCCACGCTCTATGGTCCACCCTTGTGAGTGCATGTCTTCATTCAATAAATGTGCACGATTTTCTTCAATACTACACTACGGGGGGGTCTTTGAACCTTTGTGTTCTTCTCTTGTTTGCACTATAGATGGAGTGCCCTCTCCTAGTCCCATTGGCTGCATCACCTTTTTTTTTAGTCCGCCTAGATAGATTTTAATGAGTTTTGGCTCCCCACGCATTTTATGAGACATTGTTCATTCATTCATCCCTCCTTATTCTATTTGTTTATTGCATTTTATTTCTATGGACACAATACATATTGTGACCTTGTTGCTACATTTATGGGATTGGGAAACTGAGCGTTGTTGCTCCTAGTGGTGAGCCAAACGTGGCTCTTCTGGTGTCTCCAACCATTTTAAAAAAACGTGGCCACTCTGCAGCATTAGGGTTCCACTGAACCCTAATGTTAGGTCAGGCCATTCAGGTCAATGATACATTGAAAAAAAATCCAAATCATATATATATATATATATATATATATATATACGGGCGGCACAGTGGCTTAGCGGTTAGGACGTTTGCCTTGCAATAATTGGGTCATGGGCTTGATTGCTGACCATGGTGCCTCCTGCATGGAGTTTGCATGTTCTCCCTGTGTTCGCATGGGTTTCCTCTGGGTACTCTGGGTTCCTCCTACACTCCAAAGACATGCTGGTAGGTTAATTGGCTCTTGTCTAAATTGTCCTAGATTCATCCCTGGCCATGTGGGATCTCCTGCATGGTGGGGGTTGGGGAAAGACCTGGCAACCTACCCGGTAAAAATAATTGCTAAGAGAATTCATGGAAAAAGTCGCTTACGAGTGACATTCCATGCAATCACCAAGGGTTGAATACGACTGAATATATATATATATATATATATATCAGTATATTTATGTGTGATATATTGTATGGTTTCGCTTTCTGTTGACACCACCAAGCCTACGCTATGTTATTTCCTATTCAAATATTATCTGTTTCTCTGACACTGAAATACGCCACCACTGTTGCAAACATTATGATTTTTGGGCAAAGCTCACCATAGTCTCCTTGAACATAATTTGCAGTTAGCTGGTGGATTCTAATGGGTAATGATGGCGGGCTGATGGCCAGCAGGCAGCAGTTCAGAATACATTATTTTATCATTACAGCCAATGATTCCGAATCTGTAATAGTGGAAAAGTCTGAGAAATGCAGAGACATCTAGCGGAGAAAAACCAGAAGGCAGCCTGGGATATTTTGGTAAAGTTACACAGGGGGAGATTTAGTAAAACTGGAGCACTCAGAATCTGGGAGCCAATCAGCTTCTAGCATCAGCATGTTCAATTAAGCTTTGACAATAAAACCTGGAAGCTGATTGGTTTCTGTGCAGAGCTGCATCAGAATTTGCACTTGCCATTTTTAGTAAATAATCGCCATTATGTCCTTACGTAAAATAAAATGGTGTGTAGATCTTCCTGTCCCCCTTGCGTCAGCTTTGCTCCATATTGGGCAACTGACAGCTCAGAGTCCGAGAAGCTCAGGATGCCCCACTTCTTCTGGTTGGCTGCTGCCATTTTGCCAGGATTTGTCAAACTCCTTAGCAAACTGGTGGGATGGGCACATGCTGCAGCCTTCAGGGCAGGGGCGGACTGACCGTTTGGAAACTCGGGCACTGCCCGAGGGCCCAGGGTCAGTAGGGGGCCCCATGAGATGACCCTGGTACCTTTTTCATAGGCTTTTTTGAGTTTGAGCAAGGACACAGGGGCCCCATTATCCCCAATTGCCCGGGGGCCCCATGAGTTGTCAGTCCGCCCTTGCTCCAGGGATCCCCTTCTGTGGCAAACAAGGGAGGGTAAGGGTTCCTGCAAGTGGCTTAGAAATACATCACTTAATATTAAGGGTATAGTGTTCTTCTAAAGTGTTTCTCCAGGAAACTAGTCAAAATGGATGACTTATATCTTCCAGGTCAGGAACTTCTGAGGACTGTGTGGGGTCTGAGCCTGTATCTGAAATCAGCCAATGATGCGAATGGGAGGTGTAGAAGGACCAGGAGGATAAAGTCCTAGAGGGGGAGTTGGACTTTACCAACTGCGACACATCTGGCTTCAGGTAAGGGTTCCTGCTTATCATAGTCTTAATATCTCCTGTGGAAATGAAGAAATAATTTTACTCTATGCTAGAGCTCCTGGTTTACACTGTATGCCCTTATCCCCTTTTCACTTTCATTAAGATGGTGTACCGGAAGATATTACAAGGATGGGTGCTGCCGATATTGATTAATTTGATTTGGCAGATTGATAATTTAGCTGTTAACAAATTGTGTCACATTAGTAAATCCCAAGGAAGTCCTAGTAGGTCCAGATGAAGGGGATATTACAAAGCCATATGATGGTGTCACTCTGGCCCTATGAATCTTCCATAACATGGATGGAGTAAGGCTGTGAGAGAGCGAAACTGTTTTTATGGCCTTGTGATTTGGCAGATTGATAATTTAGCTGTTAACAAATTGTGTCACATTGGTAAATCCCAAGGAAGTCCTAGTAGGTCCATATGAAGGGGATATTACAAAGCGATATGATGGTGTCACACTGGCCCTATGAATCCTCCATAACATGGATGGAGTAAGGTTGTTGGAGGGCAAAACTGTTATTATGACCTTGTGATTTGGCAGATTGATAATTTAGCTGTTAACAAATTGTGTCACATTGGTAAATCCCAAGGAAGTCCTAGTAGGTCCAGATGAAGGGGATATTACAAAGCCATATGATGGTGTCACACTGGCCCAATGAATCTTCCATAACATGGATGGAGTAAGATTGTGAGAGAGCGAAACTGTTAATATGGCCTTGTGATTTGGCAGATTGATAATTTAGCTGTTAACAAATTGTGTCACGTTGGTAAATCCCAAGGAAGTTCTAGTAGGTCCATATGAAGGGGATATTACAAAGCCATATGATGGTGTCACTCTGGCCCTATGAATCCTCCATAACATGGATGGAGTAAGGTTGTGAAAGAGCGAAAGTGTTTTTATGACCTTGTGATTTGGCAGATTGATAATTTAGCTGTTAACAAATTGTGTCACGTTGGTAAATCCAAAGGAAGTCCTAGTAGGTCCAGATGAAGGGGATATTACAAAGCCATATGATGGTGTCACTCTGGCCCTATGAATCCTCCATAACATGGATGGAGTAAGGTTGTGAGAGAGCGAAATAGTTATTATGGCCTTGTGGAAGGGTTGGACAAAAAAACTACAGCAGGAAAACCTCAACCTCATCTCTGAAGGATATCTCTGAAGGATAAGTATCTGGAGGGAAGGGGGACGCAAGCTACCTGTGCCCATCCAAAACTGAAATCTCCATCTTGGGTTGGAATTTACAGAAAGTCACAGACATTTAAACACAATCTTGTAGAGGTTTAATTAATGGCCATCAGGTGTTGGGAAGCATCGGTAACACGGACTTAGACTGCCAATACCGGTACTCAGTAGCGGGACAGGTTCATCCAACACCCAAAGCAAGGATGTGTAACTGCCCCACACTCCTCCACTGCTAATGCATGATACAGAATGGGTTTACCGCCTTGTACCCATTCTCTTTGCTCTGGATCCCCATGTTTGGCATAGAGTGTGCCAATTGCTTGCTCTCTAGCAGTTAGATGGTAGCAGCTCATGTACAGTATGTTTCATGTCAGCTGTGGGTGGATGGGGTGGAGAGTGGGCATGTTGGAGCATGGCGTGGCAGCAGATCTGCAGCATGCAGTGAGGGTGCACCCTCTCTACCACTACGCCCTGGGCGGCTGACCCTCTCGCCCACCCCTTGTCCCGGCCCTGCCGGTACTTCTGTATCATGACTGGAGTGCAGGTTTGCTTAGTTGTTAGCAATTTAATTATTGGGCTCTGCCATCCTGAACTCTATTTCGAAAGCTTTGGTACATTTGGCTAGCTCAGAACCAGCATTGGGGATGTTTTAATCCGTCCTGTAGTGCAAACTCCAATGATACTGACACTTGGCTACATCTTCAATGGCACTTTCACATTACACGTACTTGCGCAAAATTATACAGCAAGTTCAAGAGTTTGTATTTCTGCAAATTTAGCATATAGGAACACTAAGTAGATCAGACATTTAGAATTAAAGCAGAGCTCCAGCCAAACAGCTAAACGCACAGCTGAAATACAAACATACATGTACTGTTTTACCTGCTGAAATATATTAAGTTCTATTCAGCCAGTCTTGTGATTCATACTTCCCACTCAATACATAGGCCAGGACACCACTATCCTCGAATGCCGCACTGACTCCCTGCTAGGTGACAGTCCAATGAGCAGGTAGGTGACAAAGGAAGCTGCAACAGTGAATGGTGTCACTAACCTCCTGCCATTGCCGTGTGGCGGATATATATCACAGGACTGGCTGAATGGAATTATACAAAATTAGGTTCAATATGACTGCATTTCATATGTGGATGTCGCAGCGGCTGAAGTTCTTCTTTAAGATCCAATCTGGCTTATGATTTAGCCAGCATTGCCCAAGATGGGGATTTTAGTGCCCAACATTAATGATCCTTCCTATTCCCGTTACAAAATGCAAACCAGTGCAAGCAGGGGCGGACTGACAACTCATGGGGCCCCCGGGCAATCGGAGATCATGGGGCCCCTGTGTCCTCGCCCACATTTAAACCAAACCCAAAAAAGCCTATGAAAGGTACCAGGGGCATTTCATGGGGCCCCCCACTGACCCCGGGCCCTCGGGCAGCGCCCGAATGGTCAGTCCGCCCCTGAGTGCAAGAACGGCTGTATATTGGAGCTGCATTTCACAATTCAATGCTCAAGGCTGCCTCCACCACCAATCTATAGGCCTTGATATTGCCACGTGTGGGGGTGGGCCTATGCTCTAATGCTTTTAGGGGGTTTGTAATGGATCAGCATTTTGGGAGCCCCTGACAGGTCTCTAGGGGTCAGAATGTAAGACTAAAGTTATGTCCTGACACTGTTGCCTGTTTTCCTGGTGATGCCTATTTTGGATTAAAGTGGACCTGTCACCTTTCACGGGCTGCTTATTCAAGTTGCCTTTTCTCACCCCCTCCAAACCCCTGCACTTGGGGGGGGGGGTAAAATATAGATCAAACATTTATCTTTCCTTGACTCCCTCTCCGCCCTTCCGTCCCGAGAGCGCAGAGAATGTTGAGTAGCCCAAATAACGCAAGCAGGTGATCTTGCAATGTGCATCTTCTCTTCTTGGGCTACTGAGCATTCCCAGGATCTTGTTGGCAGAAGGATGATGTCACCCACTGCACTATGGACTTTGGGAAAAGGTGAATAGGTGACTATATTATCTAACCCCCCAACCCCCCCCCAGATATTTATGCAGCATTTTAGGGAGGGGGAGGGAGGCTCCTTGAATAAGTGGGGAAAGGTGAATAGGTGAATCTATTATTTAACCCCCCAAACCCCCCCATAGATGCTTATGCAGAATTTTAGGGAGGGGGAGGGAGGCTCCTTGAATAAGTGGGGAACGCTGAATCTATTATTTAACCCCCCAAACCCCCCCATAGATACTTAAGCAGCTTTTTAGAGAGGGGGAAGGAGGCTCCTTGAATAAGTGGGGAAAGGTGAATAGGTGAATCTATTATTTAACCCCCCAAACCCCCCCATAGATACTTATGCAGCATTTTAGGGAGGGGGAGGGAGGCTCCTTGAATAAGTAGGGAAAGGTGAATAGGTAAATCTATTATTTAACCCCCAAACCCCCCCCCCATAGATACTTAAGCAGCATTTTAGGGAGGGGGAGGGAGGCTGCTTGAATAAGTGGGGAATGGTGAATCTATTATTTAACCCCCCAAACCCCCCCCCCATACATACTTAAGCAGCATTTTAGGGAGGGGGAGGGAGGCTCCTTGAATAAGTGGGAAAAGGTGAATAGGTGAATCTATTATTTAACCCCTCATCCCCCCCCCCCAGATATTTATGCAGCATTTTAGGGAGGGGGAAGGAGGCTCTTTGAATAAGTGGGGAAAGGTGAATAGGTGAATCTATTATTTAACCCCCCCCACAGATACTTATGCAGCATTTTAGGGAGGGGGAGGGGGAGAGAGGCTCCTTGAATAAGTGGACCTTGCAACTAAGGTGGAAGGTCCGCTTTATTGAGCTTAGACTTAAAGGGTAACTCTGGTTATATTTGAGGAACAGTGTAAAAGATTCTTGGCCTCGCCTATTTTTCCACTCCCCACCCAGCACAGCCTATCCAATCAGCTCATTAATTATTTTTATTTGAATATGAAGCATATTGAATTTGCCTTGTTAATTCCCATGTATATTCCATCAATGCCTTGGAGCAGCCATGTGCTTCTTGGTCAATTCCAATATTCAGTGCATATGGTGTTGTACAGATGAGAGCGCCATACTAGTTGGATAAGCCCAGTATGAATGTTTACTTGACACAGTACAAAGGTGGTCAAACATTCATAATGGACTTGCCCAACTAGTGTGGCGCTCTCATCCTTACAACACCCTATGGACTGTTTCTGGGGACCCCATGTGATACCCCTGCTGATACATATTAGCCTATATAGATCTTACCCATCAGATCTCAGATTCCCAATCATTCTGAAGTTCAGTGCTCCTACAGCACACATTGGAATCCAGTATTCAGTCCATAGGGTTTTGTACAGATGAGAGCGCCACACTAGTTGGATTAGTCCAGTACAATTGTTTACTTGACACAATACAAAGGCAGTCAAACATTTATATTGGACTTGACCAACTAGTGTGGCGTCCTCATCCTTATAACACCCAATAGATTGTATCTGGGGACCCCATGTGTACCCCTGCCGATAAAGAGCAGCCTATAAAGATCTTACCCACCAGATCTCTGATTCCCAAACATTCTGGGGTTCAGTGCTCCTACAGAACACATCGAAATCCAATATTCACTCCATTAGAGTGTTGTAAGGATGAGAGAACCACGCTAGTTGGATCTGTGCAGTACAAATATTTATTTGATACAATACAAAGGTGGTCAAACGTTCATACTGGACTTGCCCAACTAGTTTGGAGCTCTCATCCTTACAACACCCAGTGGATTGTTTCTGGGGATCCCTTGTTATACCCTTGTGAATAAATAGCAGCCTATAAAGATCTTACCCTTCAAATCTATGATTATTATTGAGTTCAGTGCACCTACAGCACACGTTGAAATCCAATATTCAGTCCATAGGGTGTTGTAAGGATGAGAGTGCCACACTAGCTGGATACCTCCTGTACGAATGTTTATTTGACACAATATTCAACGTGGTCAAACATTCATAATGGGCTTGCCCAAGTAGTGTGGCGCTCTCATCCTTACACCTCCTATATCAAAATCCAATATTCAGGGAACAAAAACTTGAAATCCAATATTTGGGAATCAAAAACTTTACAAAAACATCTTCTGATGGTGAACCCCATTACATGGCTCCTCAGGCCCCATTCTACCGAGTCTTCTCAAAGTTTCATAATTTGAACTGTGTAGGAAACAAATATAGTCTACAGCACTGTCCCTTGTTTCTACGGTATAAAATACAGGAGGATTCACTGACTTTCCAATGCATACAAGATAATAACAGTCGAGACACAAAACAGGAACTAAAGACATGACAGGCTGAATACAAAACTAAGCCCTAAAAAGCCACAGAGTGGAGTAGGTGTCTGGACTGTCACCGCTAAATCCACAGACTTCATTTTGTAGCCATTATGCAGGCCATACCCATAACAATATAATTGTTTAATATAAGGATGGTTCGGATGAAAGATTCAGATCTTTCAAGAACGGACTACTCGAAACAATTGTTCCTCTCAAAGGAACGATTGCTCCTGGACGACAATCCAGTAAAGTTGGACCAAATCAAACTTTTTTACTATTGTGTCGAACGATTGATCAAATTTCTATTTAAAATGATTGAATCTATGATTGATAAATAGGTTACAGTGTTGTTACATTTATTGCCAGCATAAAAGGCAAAATGGCCATTGGTTGAAAAGTATTCAGAAGCGGATTCAGACACTTTAGTCTGTTGGAGTAAATTCTCTACAAAGACTATTTAAACTCTTTGAATATCTTGCAGCTCAACAGTCATTAGATGTGGCAGTTGCCTTAGTTTTCTTCTTTTTTTTTTTTTGCAGACTTCAGCATTTATTTTCAATTGGTGCCAGTAACACACATTGAATGGTATATTTACCAGACCAAAAAGGAGAAATTAGCATTAGCAGGTCTGTTTTAATTTTGATGAAGAGGTACATTTTTTTTTGGATGTGGTCGCCAATTTTTAGAAAATCGCATAAGATTTGATGCGAATACATATTTGTATTGTAAAGAGAGGTCCATATATGTTTTCCAATTGAACTACTACCATAACTGCTAGCTGCAGTTGAACTTACGCCAAACACCATCGCAGATGTCAACACCATGCATCACAACCTATAGTGCCAGATGCTTCAAAGATGGCACCAGATCCTAAACCTTGGTTCCCAGGACACCATATCTACCTTCATCCTGCTTGTGTAACAATTCAGTTTTTGACAACAGAACGCCAAACCCTTCCCATTCGTAAACGTTTTTAAATGTCTCCTTAGAATTGAAACTGCAAACCTAACGTACTTGATGAGCTTAGACTTCAGGAGCCGTCACAGATAAAACTATACAATCAACCAATGGTCATTAGCCTTGTTTGGCCATTTAGAATTTCCAGTAATCTGTTAAAGGTCTTCTTTGAAGGGTTGGACAGATTGAACGCAGAACAAAGTATAGTATGAGCACCAAGGACCTAGGAATGGATTCTATACATTGCATTGTTTTCTAAAATTTTAAAAACTACAACAAAATCAGCATGAAGCAGCATCTGGATTCAAATGTTCACTCTGAATTTCACTCACTTATTCCCTTTTGCTCAGAAGACGCATAATAAACTCCCATACCCTTCCATAAACACCAGTCCTAGTTTAATCCCTGTACATTCAGTTTGAGCCTTGCTTATTATTCCTTTAGTCTTCAATAACGATTCGATAATTTACTTCATACCCATTCTACGAAGACAATCGCTCCATAAAACTGTTAAAATGTCATACAGATTAGTAGTGATGTTGGGGCTCCTTTCAGAGAACTGTCACAAACAGAGAGGGATGCTGTTGGTCAGGGCAACCAGTTGTATCCCACTATATTCTTTTCATCTTAGTAAATGCAAGCAAATATTTTGCTTTCTATGTTCATCACCACTATTTTTTTTTTGCTCTAGTTTTCATGAAGGAGCCCCAATTTGCAGAAGTATTCATGTTCTTTTCTGTTGAAATAACAGATTACAATTTTCCAAACCCATACAGAAAATGATCTTCAGGAACATCAAGATCTCTGATAGAGTGTCCCTCAGAACTCAACCACCTGTTATAATTGTAGTTGCCCACTCCGTAGATGGTGCTTACCATCAAACAATGCTTTCGTTCCATCAGTATTTGAGGTTTACTTATCGACTTATAATGATCTCCAAGTGTTTTGTAATACTTTTAGGAGTAATATAACTAGACTTCCTACTGAAACATCTACTTGAAGGATCTGAAGAACTTGTAGTATGGATTTAGAAAATCTTTTCACCCTATCACCTTCCAAAGACATTTTGGAACCTTCACTGAATATGAAACTTTACAACCATTTAAGTGAATAAAAACAGACTGTTCCTTACTTGTGGCTTTCCAAACCCATACAGAAAAAAATGATCTTCATGAACAACAAGATGTCTGATAGATGGTACCTCAGAACTCAACCATCATAAGCTGTGATAATTGTAGTTGCCCACCCCATAGATGGTGCTCACCGTCAAACAATACTTTCTTTCCATCAGTATTTAAGGTCGACTTATCTACTTATAATGATCTCCAAGTGTTTTGTAATTCTTTTATGAATGTTATAGTATTAAACTAGTCTTCCTACTACTTGAAGCACCTGAAGAACTTGTAGTATGGGTTTAGAAAATCCTTTAACCTTACCACCTTCCAAAGACATTTTGGAACCTTCGTTGAATATGAAACTTTACTTGAACAAGTAGACTGAAATGTCTACTTGAAGGACCTGAAGAACTTGTAGTATGGGTTTAGAAGACCTTTTGACTTTACCACCTTCTAAAGACATTTTGGAAACTTCATTGAATATGAAACTTTACAATCATTTAAGTGAATGAAAACAGACTGTTTCTAACTTCAGGGAAAATTGTGGCTTTCCAAACCCATACGGAAAATGATCTTCAGGAACAGCAAGATGTCTGATAGATTGTACCTCAGAACTCAACCATCATGAGCTGTGATAATTGTAGCTGTTCATCCCATAGATGGTGCTTACCATCAAACAATGCATTTTTTTTCATTTGAGGTTGATTTCTACTTATAATGATCTCCAAGTATTTTTGCAATTCTTTTATGAATATTAAATATTAAACTAGACATCCAGTAAACTGAAACAAGTAGACTGAAAAATCTACTTGAACAAGTAGATTGAAATGTCTACTTGAAGGACCTGAAGAACTTGTAGTATGGGTTTAGAAGACCTTTTGACTTTACCACCTTCCAAAGACATTTTGGAAACTTCATTGAATATGAAACTTTACAACCATTTAAGTGAAGTGAAAACAGACTGTTTCTAACTTTGTGGAAAACTGTGGCGTTGAAACTTAGAACAGTGGCTCTAAGACAGACTTGGAAACACAAAGTTTTTGGAAACAACAAACGAGAACCTCAACATTAGAATGTTACCTATGATTCAGAAGCGGTGGCAGCTGCTTTGAAAGACATCCCAAATGGTTAGATCAACACAAGAAGACAATACAACCCTCTTCCCCCCTTTTGGTATGCCCTCTCATACTTCATTGAAGAGTTGTGCCATGCCGCAGGGCGTCACTGTACACTTGATGTTTGAGTGAAGGTGCCGAAATGTAAAGATATTTTTTTCTTCAATATCTCAGGTGTTCGTCTGTGAAATTGGTTCCGTAGACACAGTATTTGTGGGCTGTGCCCGCCTCTCTTAATCCTTGTCCTGTACTGCATCAGGAACTCCGAAAATGACATGAATAAACAAGGTGTGTTGAAGTGCTGATTTCGTCACTGCAGATTTGCTGATTTTCGAGAAAAAAAAATATAACAGCCAAGTATTTTTGCCCTTTTGTATTTCATGTTGCTCTAACAGTTCCTTCTTGTCCTCAAAGCTGCAAAATAAATTCATGGACGGGTAGGAGGTGAAGAGAGGGGGAGTTATGGGTATCCAGGCAGAGCAGAAAACACATTGGACCTTGCTGAACCCAGAACAGGATACTATTCAGTGACGGTACTAAATCCTTCCTTGGGTCCTCTCATCTCAGCTTTTAACAACTGCCATTAACAACTACCCACTTCCCCCCCATCCCACCCTCCAAAAAAAAAAAAGAAAACCAAAATTACATGTTTAATGCCGCAGAAACCAACAAAGAAACAAAAAGAAGTGCTCAGTTTTTATCCTCCAGATACCGTGAAATCTGGGCGGCTAAATGCGGGGAAAAAATGTCCACCAGAATGAAGTTTAAGAAAAATAAAAGCCACAAAGGAACAAAAACACTGTAAGCGGCATGTTAAGAGACAGTAGGCCTTCTGTAATATTTTGTTATATTATTTTCTTTGTAGTGCTCTACACAAGTGGAAAAATGGTTCATGTTTTATTTTTGTAGCTTTTTCATGAACTTTTTTTAAAATTTTTTTTTTACGTGTCTTTTTTGTCATTTTTTTCCTTTTTTTTTAAGAAGGGTTGTATATTTAGAGGCCAGTAGCATGAATTCCAACCAGTGGAATCCAGGTATATCTACCAGGCCTTAAGGCCACCATCTGAGGGAGACTGGATAAAATATATATGCAGGTTATATATCTTGATATATATATATTCACCCACTCTCCGGAAATGTAATGTACCAGCAGGCAATAAAGTTCTTCATGTAGTACAAAATGTCAAAAAAAAAAAAACCTAAAAATAAAAAGAAAACTCTTAAATTCTAGTGCCATAGCTTTTGTTTTTGTTTTTTTAATTTGTTCGTAAGAATGAATGGTATTTATCCGTCTGAAACGTGCATTCTCATGTGGTCGTTAAACTGCTCGATTTGGTCAAACTTAGCTGGACAGACTGAGCAAACGTACGTTGTGCCCTCGGAACATACTGGGCCCACACTATTTGGAGGCCCGGGACGAGGGACTAGAACCGGGCCAGGAGTAGGAGCAGCGCTGGGGGGTGGAGCCAGTGATGGTGCCGGTGCTAAGGCAGAAACCAAAATTGGAGCTGGAACTAAGGCTGGAGTCGGAGCCAAAACTGGAGCAGGTGCCAAGACAGGTGTCGGAGGCAAGACCGGTGCTGGAGCCATGGTGGGAGCTGAAGGCAATCCTTGGCCTGGAGTGGAGGCAGGAGCCTGCGCTGATCCTGGAGCAGAGTTCAGAGGTGGACCGGGGACTGGGATGCTGGCAGTGCCATTGGTGGCGCTATGAAGGGCCACGTGCCTCTCCAGCAGCGTCTTGTGAGAAAACTTCTTCTTGCACATGTAGCACTCATAAGACTTTTCCCCCCGATGCAGGCGCATGTGCACGTTGAGGGAACTCTTTTGGGTGAAACGCTTGTTGCAGATGCTGCATTGGTAAGCCCTGACGCCTGTGTGCGTCACCATGTGTTTGATTAGGTAATCCTTTAATGAAAATGACCTCCAGCAGATGCTACACTGGTGCGGTTTCTCACCTGCGGCACACCAAGGAGAAAAGGAAAGAAAAAGACAAAATGTTAGGAAAGCTTAAACATAGTAACAATGCAGGGTGTTGTTAAAGTCTACCTAAAGCTAAAACTTTTTTAGTTTTAAATAAAGTGTGGATGGCTTAGAGCCCCACTGCGATTTTTACAGCTGTCTATGGTTTCACTCTATGGGGTTGATTGACTAAAGCTATAGAGTGCAAAATCTGGTGCATAGAAACCAATCAGCTTCCAATTTTTTTCTTGTCAATGCCTAACTGAACGAAGGGTTAGCCCAGAGGATGTCACGTGACTAACGTGACGCAATGCGTAGGCACGCGGTGACGCACTTCCGGTTTGGACGCCATCTTTGTACACCCATGCAACTACACCCAGAACATGAGGTTTTTTCTATCAATGCTCTAACCAAGTTGTATTGAAATATAACTGGCCACATCTTACGTATCTGCCTGGAGAGGAGGTTTACCACCACTTAGCCTGTCCTTGAAGGGGAGACCACTACGAAGAGAGGGGCGTGATTCCAGAGGAGTCTCATGCATGGAGGATCCAGTGTAGTGATCCTAAAAGTGTTTTGGCCCTTTGCGGGTCGAGGCAAGGAGGTGAGCGTGCATTACAGCCATTTGTGAATATGGCGGCCAGACTCATGCACCTTACCAACCGCTCCGTTTCCGCCACCCCCCTCTGCCAATCCCTCCACTTGCTTCCGATTGCCCAACGGATCAAATTCAAACTGCTAACACTGACGTACAAAGCTGTTCATAATTCTGCCCCAAACTACATCACCGACCTAATATCCAAATTCCACCCAAAACGCACTCTCCGCTCTTCACAAGACCTCCTTCTCTCTAGTTCCCTGGTCTCCTCCTCCCATGCCCGCCTCCAGGACTTCTCCAGGGCATCACCCATCCTCTGGAACTCCCTGCCCCAATCCATCAGACTATCACCCACTCTCCTCTCCTTTAGGCGCACCCTAAAAACCCACTTCTTCAGGGAAGCCTACCCCACCCTCTGCTAACTGCCGAACACCTCCACTCTTCCTACCACTCCATCCCCCACAGCTTTTCCTCCTGTACCACCATCCCCTCCCTCCTAGATTGTAAGCTCCAAGGAGCAGGGCCCTCGAACCCCACGTGTATCACATTGTATTGTTATTGTACTGTCACATTTACTGGCCTCCATTGTAATGTACAGAGCTGAGCGAACTGTTGGCGCTTTATAAATACTGTATAATAATAATAATAATAAGTTGCATTTATATATCTTCCACTCATATTTGTGTATTTTACATATGCAATTTTGTTATTAGCGCTACATCATTTATTGTGCTAATTGAACGAGCTGCAGTTAGAAGCTGATTGGCTCCCATGCACAGATCCACCAGATTTTGCACTCTCCGGTTTTAGTAAATCAACCCCAATATGTTTGCGGAATCCAAAATTATTAAGCTGCGACCACATTAGGAATACAAGGGAAATCTTCCAATTCAAGCACCTGTTGCAGTGCTAGAGGGATTACGCTCACTTTGGGGGGGTTTCATCTCATTTCCTGTTGTGTCTACATGACTAGTGAACAAGAGATAGGCTAGTCAAGACCCCCTACACCACCATCTCAATCTCTCACATACCCCCTTTAACCTATCATTAAAGAAAAACATAACACCGATTGGAGTAAAATGGCCATCATGGCCTTTTATTAACACTTCAACTTCAATACACAAAACATTCCTTAAAACAGAAACATATAGGAGAAGTTGTTGGTCTTCGAAGGCACCAAACCAGAACCGATATTCACCTGCGGAACCAATACTATAACTAGGCCTCTAGCCACAACGCACCGGCTCGGAGACCAAATATACCATCCACAGTGCAGAACCACCACCTTCCAGTTAAACCTTGGTTAACTGGAATGCCCCCGGGCACACCATACTGCCGATGGGTCCCACACCATTATCTTTAGCTTCAAAATAAGTGCCGCCTCCAAAGACCAACAACCGCCCCCGGAACCTGAACAAAAACCACGGGGAGTGACAAAACACCCACACAACCCAAGGGAGGGTGGGAGGTAAGCTCGCTCTCCACTGTCTGCTCCTGCACTGAATTGACGATCGTCCCAAACCACACCCAAAGGTGTCGAAGACCCCACCCTACAACCCCCCAGTTACCAATCAGGTAACTTTCCCATATCCTAACTCCCAACTTTTCTTTTTTTTTTAACCCTTTCCTGTCTTTTTTAACCGCCTCTTATCTTAGTCATGTCTGCTCAGCGCTGTTTTCTTTTCCTTCCTTTCGCTACGGGCATCTCTGGACAGGAAGTAAAAGCTCACCAATGGGACAAAGATGGCAAAAAAAACCTGACAGGTGTTCTCACCTTTCCCTACTCTATCAAAAACTAACCAAAAGGTGTTGGCTTTGGATATAATCTAAGTGTTATGGCCTGAATCTGAACCCAGGATCTCTGCTGGGTCTAGTATTAACTCTCCTTGCTTAGCCACCTAGAAGACTGGACATTTCCCTGGACAATTCCTTGAATGACCGTTCCTTGAACCTTGTTTGTCTTAAACTTGAACCCTATGCTGCTCCCATGAGCTTCCTATTAAAGCCATGCTTTTGCACTTCCTGTTTGCCAGATTATTGTGCTCTCTCCAGCTAATATCTCGCTCTTATCACTCCTGCTGCCAT
Organism: Staurois parvus; assembly: GCF_062004578.1. Classification (NCBI taxonomy): domain Eukaryota; kingdom Metazoa; phylum Chordata; class Amphibia; order Anura; family Ranidae; genus Staurois; species Staurois parvus. The sequence goes on from NW_028317891.1 coordinate 331,156, forward strand.
CTGTGTCCTCGATAAAACTCGAAACCAACCGTTGGCTTGTTCTTTAAATACGGTTCTGCTTGATCCCATTCTGCAGCTACTTGTTACTGACCTTTGACTTGTTTACTGACTACTTTTCTGTTTGATCCCTACTTGCTATATCTCTTACTTGACCCTGGCTTGTTCACCCCCTGGTGGGGCAATCCTGAGGACCACAACCTGATACTAACATGCAGCTAAACCCATCTCCACCATCAGATGAATGCTAGTTAGTGCTTAGAACCCGCACCTTGGGTGAACCCGTGTCATCCGCCAGGGTGACCTTCTTGTATACCTATCCTGCTGGTCATTGGCAGTCTCTCTACTGGTCTCCAAGCCTGACCCCTGACTGTGACACTATGGAAGATCTGCTCCTCAACTCTCTCTGTAGTAACCCAAAACTAGACTGAGATATGGGAGTCTTGTTTTCTAAGTGCAAGCTCTTGGGATCGTATCTTAAAACGTACTTCACTACATAGCGAGCCCCTGCCTATTGTTAGAGGTTAACACTATTCAACACCGTTGGATTATATTATAATGTATTTTACATTATGGAGAAAGTTAAAGGATCAGCTGGGGACAGTCAAAGCTCCCATGTAGGCAGGAAGTTGGGAATTATGGCAGAGAGATCTCACTGTTGGACTATCCATGAAATGTAACAAGACTCGTTTAACTGGACTCCACTCATAGCTTAAATGTCTCCTTTGTTCCTGCCAATACTGTCCTCTCTGTGTCCTCTGTTCCTGCCAATACTGTCCTCTCTGTGTCCTCTGTTCCTGCCAATACTGTCCTCTCTGTGTCCTCTGTTCCTGCCTATACCGTCCTCTCTGTGTCCTCTGTTCCTGCCAATACTGTCCTCTCTGTGTCCTCTGTTCCTGCCTGTACTGTCCTCTCTGTGTGCTCTATTCCTGCCTGTACTGTTCTCTCTGTACTCTGTTCCTGTCTATACTGTCCTCTCTGTGTGCTCTATTCCTGCCTGTACTGTCCTCATTGTGTACTCTGTTCCTGCCTATACTGTCCTCTCTGTGTACACTGTTCCTCCCTCTCTGTGTACTCTGTTCCTGCCTATACTGTCCTCTCTGTGTGCTCTATTCCTGCCTGTACCGTCCTCTCTGTGTCCTCTATTCCTGCCTATACCATCCTCTCTGTGTACTCTGTTCCTGCCTATACCGTCCTCTCTGTGTCCTCTGTTCCTGCCTATACCGTCCTCTCTGTGTCCTCTGTTCCTGCCTGTACCGTCCTCTCTGTGTCCTCTGTTTCTGCCTATACCATCCTCTCTGTGTACTCTGTTCCTGCCTATACCGTCCTCTCTGTGTCCTCTGTTCCTGCCTATACCGTCCTCTCTGTGTGCTCTGTTCCTGCCTATACCGTCCTCTCTGTGTCCTCTGTTCCTGCCTGTACCGTCCTCTCTGTGTACTCTGTTCCTCCCTCTCTGTGTACTCTGTTCCTGCCTATACTGTCCTCTCTGTGTACTCTGTTCCTGCCTATACCGTCCTCTCTGTGTACTCTGTTCCTGCCTATACCGTCCTCTCTGTGTCCTCTGTTCCTGCCTATACCGTCCTCTCTGTGTCCTCTGTTCCTGTCTATACCGTCCTCTCTGTGTGCTCTGTTCCTGCCTATACCGTCCTCTCTGTGTACTCTGTTCCTGCCTATACTGTCCTCTCTGTGTCCTCTGTTCCTGCCTATACTGTCCTCTCTGTGTACACTGTTCCTCCCTCTCTGTGTACTCTGTTCCTGCCTATACTGTCCTCTCTGTGTACTCTGTTCCTGCCTATACCGTCCTCTCTGTGTCCTCTGTGCCTGCCTATACCGTCCTCTCTGTGTGCTCTATTCCTGCCTGTACTGTTCTCTCTGTCCTCTGTTCCTGCCTATACCGTCCTCTCTGTGTCCTCTGTTCCTGTCTATACCGTCCTCTCTGTGTCCTCTGTTCCTGCCTATACCGTCCTCTCTGTGTCCTCTGTTCCTGCCTATACTGTCCTCTCTGTGTACTCTGTTCCTGCCTATACCGTCCTCTCTCTGTGTCCTCTGTTCCTGCCTATACCGTCCTGTCTCTGTACACTGCTCCTGCCTTTGCCATTCTCAGTTTGTGAGAGTACCCCAGCATCTGTTATCTCAGGTAGCCGGAGACAGCTCAGCACTCAAAGTTTGGAGCATGGTGCAAAGGCTGCTAGCTGAGGCCTCAGCAATCTGAAAGCCAATCTGAATGAATGCAAGAAGCAATGCTTTGATGGTCCCACCACATCTTCACCTGTTCATGGTGGGAACTGTGGTGGTGATGTGTAGGAATACACAGCCAATCCCTCTCTTTCCCTTTTCATCATCAACAAAAGATAATACAGGCTTTGTGCATGAGCTGCAAGAACAGATGTTAAATTGTTTAGAGATACCACTCCTTAATAACAGCACCCCAGGGGGACGCAAAAATTATTGTTATAAGAAGGGTGGCTTCCGAAAAAAACACCATTATTCCCTTAAAAAGAATAACACCACATTGTGTATGGGGTATGCTGTGACATCCTGTCTAATTAGACATTTATGGCTGGACTGGGAGCTCGCAGCCTGTTATTACGTCATACAGCCAGCAGTGTGGCATCCCAACACTTGCACAAGATCTGGAAACTAGCCAGATTACTTAAAGGGGAGATACAAGACGTCTTCCAGATACAAAGACAGAAATATTAATTTGGAAAAAAAGGGATAGATAGATAGATAGATAGATAGATAGATAGATAGATAGACAGACAGACAGACAGACAGACAGACAGACAGACAGATAGATAGACAGACAGATAGATAGATAGATAGATAGATAGATAGATAGATAGATAGATAGATAGATAATAGATAGATAGATAGATAGATAGATAGATAATAGATAGATAGATAGATAGATAGATAGATAGATAATAGATAGATAGATAGATAGATAATAGATAGATAGATAGATAGATAGATAGATAGATAGATAGATAGATAGATAGATAGATAATAGATAATAGATAGATAGATAGATAGATAGATAGATAGATAGATAGATAGATAGATAATAGATAGATAGATAGATAGATAGATAGATAATAGATAGATAGATAGATAGATAGATAATGAATAGATAGATAGATAGATAGATAGATAGATAGATAGATGGATAGATAGATGGATAGATAGATATTAGATAGATAGATAGATAGATAGATAGATAGATAGATAGATAATAGATAGATAGATAGATAGATAGATAGATAGATAGATAATAGATAGATAGATAGATAGATAGATAATAGATAGATAGATAGATAGATAGATAGATAGATAGATAGATAGATGGATAGATAATAGATAGATAGATAGATAGATAGATAATAGATAGATAAATAGATAGATAGATAGATAATAGATAGATAGATAGATAATAGATAGATAAATAGATAGATAATGAATAGATAGATAGATAGATAGATAGATAGATAGATAATGAATAGATAGATAATTAATAGATAGATAGATAGATAGATAGATAGATAATGAATAGATAGATAATTAATAGATAGATAGATAGATAGATAGATAGATAGATAGATGGACAGATAGATAATAGATAGATAGATAGATAGATAAATAATAGATAGATAGATAGATAGATAGATAGATAGATAGATAATAGATAGATAGATAGATAGATAGATAATAGATAGATAGATAATAGATAGATAGATAGATAATAGATAGATAGATAGATAGATAGATAGATAGATAGATAATGAATAGATAGGTAATTAATAGATAGATAGATAGATAGATAGATAGATAATAGATAGATAGATAGATAGATAGATAGATAGATAGATAATAGACAGATAGATAGATAGATAGATAGATAGATAGATAGATAGATAATAGATAGATAATTAATAGATAGATAGATAGATAGATAGATAGATAGATAGATAGATGGATAGATAATTAATAGATAGATTATTGATATGAATGAATGACAGACACTTGCATTTGTGCTCAAATGTTTGCATCCCCTGGCAGAATTCGTGAAATGTTGACATTGATATTGAAAATATGACTAATCATGCCAAAAAACTGACTTTTATTTAACTATAGTGAGCTGCAAAAGCCCAGTTACAAAATACCCGACAACACCTTGACACACCTCACAGCTTCTGGCACACTGTAATCTTCAGTGACAAGACCAAAATAGGGCTTTATGGTCACAGCATAAGCGCTATGTTTGGAGAGAGGTCAACAAGGCCTATAGCGACAAGAATACCATCCCCACTGTGAAGCATGGTGGTGACTCACTGATGTTTTGGGGTTGTGTGAGCTCTAAAGGCACAGGGAATCTTGTGAAAATTGATTGGAAGATGAATGCAATATGTTATCATAAAAAATAGTGGCAGACAATTTGCACTCTTCTGCACGAAAGCTGCGCATGGGACTCTCTTGAGCTTTCCAGCGCAGCAATAACTCTATGCACAAGGCCAAGTTGACCCTCCAGCGGTTACAGCAGAAAGAGGTGAAGGTTCTGGAGCAGGAGTGGACTGACATCTCATGGGGCCCCCAGGCAATAGGGGTCATGGGGCCCCTGTGTCCTTGCCCAAACTCAAAAAAGCCTATGAAAAAGGTACCTGGGGCATCTCATGGGGCCCCCCACGGACCCCGGGCCCTCAGGCAGTGCCTGAGTTTCCAAATGGTCAGTCCGCGCCTGTTCTGGAGTGGCCATCACAGTCTCCGGACCTTACTACCATGGAACCACTCTGGGGAGATCTCAAACGTGCGATTCATGGAAGACAACCAAAGACTTTGCATGACCTGGAGGCATTTTGCCAAGCTGAATGGGCGGCTCCACCACCGGCAAGAATTTAGGGCCTCATAGACAACTATTACAAAAGACTGCATGCTGCCATTGATACTAAAGGGAGCAATACACGGGATTAACAACTTGCAGACTTGTGAACAGGAGGCAAGTCATTGGTTTACTTGTTGCCATGCTTTGTTTTATGATTGGTCCATTCTGCTATGACCTACAGCTACAGAATATGGATCCCTTAAGAAATAAAAGAAATGTGTTTTGACGGCTCTGTTTTTTTTTTTGTAAATGGTACATATTGTAAATTACCACTTCTCCATGGGTATGCAAACTTTTGAGCACAACTGTAGATACCTAAAATTAATTTATACAGAAAGACTGAATAACAGACAAATTAATCAATAGGTCCGTTGAATTAAATAAATAAAAACCAAAAAGGTTTTTTGGCCATACATCTTCTGTGGGCTACAGCAGTACACCTACTCCTGCTCTCCTGTGACCCAGGGTCGGCTTATAATGGGCTATAGCCTGCTCTCAGCTGATGTCACAGAGTCTCTCCAGGCTCTGGTAGATCCCGACTATATTGTCAGTATCCACCTGGTTCCCTGATTGACAGCTGGCTCCAGCTCTAAGCGCTTGTTAGACAGCCAAAGCTAGCTATGCCCATCCCCTCTCCAGCCCGGCAAGAAGACTGAGAAGACTTAAGCACTACCAGGAAATGCCAAAGCTTTAGCTGTCAGTATCTGGCTGGGAGGTTTCTTCGAGTATGTGTACTTCTAGGATGTCTGTGTATGGAGACATCTCCACCATCAGTTTCTGTTATCTTAAGGAAATGATCATGACTGTCTATACTCCGACTCAGGCAATCAAATCTCTTTCCCCAAGAACCCTGGGCTGGGTGTCTCTTATCATAAAGGTAAGGACAGCAATAAATAATCAAAATGAGCAAAAAGGATGTACATATACACCACATGGCCAAAAGTATTTGAAAACAGCTCCAGATAACTGACATGTTAGAGTACTGTATGCTGTACCTCAGACAGTTTGGTGAAGGCCTTTTTTCTGTTCCAGCATGACTGTGCCCCTTCGCACAAACTCAGAACCATAAAGACATGGTTTGATCAGTTTGCTGTGAAGGAACTTAACTGACCGCAACCCTACTAAAAAATCTTCGGGATGAATTGGAACTCTGATTGTGGTCTAGATTGTATCCAACATCAGAACCTGAACTCACAAATGTTCCTCTGGTTGAATGGGCACAAATTCCCACAGATTCATTCCAAAATGTTTTGGAAAGCCTTCTCAGAAAAGTGTAGGCTTTTACAGCCACCAAAGGGGGGCTGACTCCATATGAATGGCCATGGTTTTGGAAAGCGATGTCTAACAAGCTCATATAGGTGTGATGGTCAGGTGTCCACAGACTTTCAACCATATAGTGATGCATTTCAAAAATACAAGGAGCAAAACTCAATAAAAGACTTGAACTTACCTGTATGTACAAACATGTGCTTCACATAGTTTTGTTTGGCGGTGAATGTTTTGTTGCAGAGAGTGCACTCATAAGGCTTTTTCTCTCCCTGCCCACCGCCTGTGCTATGTCCTCCTTGGGGTTGTTGGTTTTGGATTTGGGAAGGGTACGATGGTATTCCTCCCTGGGAAACAGACACAAACTGGGGCTGCTGACCAGCCAGGGGTTGGGGCAGACTGAAGAGAAAAGGCTTGGGCCCAGTGCCAGCTGCCTGCGTTGTGAAGAGGGCCGGAAGGTAGGTATTGCCCGCCGTGCCGATGACCTGGGTGTTGCTGGTCAGAGTGAGCGGCATCCTCAGGTTGCTGGTGAGGGTTTCAGTCTGGCGTAAGTACAGCTGAGTGGTTGGCAAAGCTTGCGCTAGGGACTGGGTGACAGAAGTCTGTAGAACCCCTTTCTCGGTGCTATTGCTAACACTGATGACTGTGCTGTCCATTTTAATGTCGTTGCTCCTCTCCGGAGAAGACGAGCTGGTTTCTAGGTGCTGTTGGTTCTGGTTCTCAACGCATTCGGTGGACAAGGCGTTAGACTCTGGTTGAGAGGGATCCTGTTGACCCTCCCGTACAAGGTTAGGCATATACTGCTGCTCCACCGTGTCGGGCTCCGTGCCAATGGATGAGCTCACTCCAGAGTCAAAGCTCTCCCCTTTTGGTTCGCTCTCCGTGCCTTCGGCTTGATCGGTGTCTTCAGTGCACTCTTCGGACTCATTGCGTTCGAGGCCCTGCGGCCTTTGCTGACCGTAGTAGTCATAATCGTCGTCCACCTCCTGCTTGATGTGTATGTTTCCCATCAATGTCTGAATCCGGACGGGGCGCGGTTGCTTGCGGCAGTGGGTGGTTTCTGGAGTGGTGCTGAGATACCGCTCCATCCTCTGAGAGCGTTGGTGGATCCTTGTGATCCAGCTAGGCTCTTCCATGTGATGTTGTCTAGGCAGCCCCAAGGCAGTTTCGTGATGGCTGACCAGGGCTCCGCTGTAAAACGAGCGTTCCCCGCTGCCATTTTGCATGGAACACGTGTATAAGGCAGAGTAGATCCTGTCCACGCTATGCTGACGGTGGCTCTGCAGAAAGCCAGATTCGGTGTCACTACTTTGCCCAGAGGTTCCAGATTCCGGAGTTCCCCTGGGCGTCTCTTGACCAGAGTCCGGTATGAGAGGATAAACCCCACCCACATTTTGTGAGACAATTCGCGTGCATTCGTCTATGACGGTTTTTATCTGCAGGATGCTGGCAGCAGTAAGGATTTGGAGGGCCTCCGACTGGGAGACGCGCAGCACTCCACTGTACATAAAGTCAATGAGCTTCTGGACTGCGTGGACCGACACCACCGACGGGATCTCGATGTCGCTGTAGCCGAGCAGCAGCTTGTCCTGGAAGAATGGGCTGCCAGCGGCCAGCACGCAGCGGTGTGCCCGCAGCATGCTCCCGTGGATTCGCACCGTCACGTCACAGAAGTGGCCACGGTTGCGCTGCTCGTTTAGCGTCTCGAGCACGGAATTGCTGAAGTTGTGAAGATTGATGCTGTGAGTGCGCTCTGTCATCCCCTTGCAACTGAGGTCACCTGGGAGGAGACACAAAATGGCCAACGAAATGTCAATATCAGAGACTGAAACAGGACAATTATTGAAAACATCTCTACATAAAAACTGAAAACCTTTTAGCTTGTATCTGTTCCAATGCACATTACATGCTTGAGTGATGCTGAAGGAGACTTATTGCATTTAAACTATAGGTCTCAAAACTTTCTAAGCAAAGGGCCAGTTTACTGTCCTTCAGGCTTTTGGGGAGACCAGACTGTGGCCAGTGGGAGTAGAAGATGCCCCGGCATCAGTTGGAGTCAACAATGCACCATTTTTGGTATCAGTGGGAGAAATAGTGTCCCAGGGATGGAGTCAGTGGGAGGAATAGTACCCCATGGATGGAGTCAGTGGGAGGAATAGTGCCCCATGGATGGAGTCAGTGGGAGGAATAGTACCCCATGGATGGAGTCAGTGGTAGGAATAGTACCCCATGGACGGAGTCAGTGGGAGGAATAGTACCCCATGGATGGAGTCAGTGGGAGGAATAATACCCCATGGACGGAGTCAGTGGGAGGAATAGTACCCCTTGGATGGAGTCAGTGGGAGGAATAGTACCCCTTGGATGGAGTCAGTGGGAGGAATAGTACCCCTTGGATGGAGTCAGTGGGAGGAATAGTACCGCATGGATAGAGTCAGTGGGAGGAATAGTACCCCATGGATGGAGTCAGTGGGAGGAATAGTACCCCATGGATGGAGTCAGTGGGAGGAATAGTACCCCATGGATGGAGTCAGTGGGAGGAATAGTACCCCATGGATGGAGTCAGTGGGAGGAATAGTACCCCATGGATGGAGTCAGTGGGAGGAATAGTACCCCATGGATGGAGTCAGTGGGAGGAATAGTACCCCTTGGATGGAGTCAGTGGGAGGAATAGTACCCCATGGATGGAGTCAGTGGGAGGAATAGTACCCCATGGATGGAGTCAGTGGGAGAAATAGTACCCCATGGATGGAGTCAGTAGGAGAAATAGTACACCATGGATGGAGTCAGTGGGAGGAATAGTACCCCATCAATGTTGTCAGTGGGAGAAATAGTGCACCATCGATGGAGACAGTGACAGGAATATTACCCCATCTATGGTGTCAGTGGGAGGAATAGTGATTCCAAGTGTCTGGCGGCCCCTTATGTAAGTGAGCACACAGCGGTTTCTTTGTCTTTAATTGGCTACTTTATCTGTGTATATATCAGGGGTGGACTGACAACTCATGGGGTCCCCGGGCAATAGGGGATCATGGGGCCCATGTGTCCTTGCCCAAACTCAAAAAAGCCTATGAAAAAGGTACCAGGGGCATCTCATGGGGCCCCCTACTGACCCCGGGCCCTCGGGCAGTGCCCTAGTTTCCAAATGGGCAGTCCGCCCCTGGTATGACCTATTTGATAGGTCAGGGAAGAAGGTGAGTGCATGGTGCACCTACTCGGTGATGGGAAACACTACGGTGTAAATGGCACGATTGAGCAATGCAAGTTATTGATTACTACACTTCGGAACACATTTTGTTTTTTCCTTAACCCCTTGACGCCGATCGCACGCAAATATGCGGCCTCTTGGCATCTGGGCCTTGACGTCGAGTGGCCGCATATCTGTGCGCAATTAAAAATTACATATGTGCTGAACGCACGCTCCCTGCATTCTCCCAGTACATATGTCCGCGACTCCCGGAAAGGTCCCGATCTCCCCTTTCAATCAAGACCTCTTCCGATCATGTGACCCCCATGACGGCAAATCACGGCGGTCACATGACCCTAAAACCCCGCCTCCCGGCTTCTGAAACTGTTAAAGGGCCGGGAGACACGAGGTTAATGTCAGTGTATATTGAGGTGCGCTAAATTTGTAATTTTACAAAACGATGTTGCACTACGGAATATTTTGCACAGATTCGGAGCCAAAGGCCCTATGGAGACATAGCACGTGGAAGGAAAGGTTTATGGATTTGAAAGTTGGAGGTCACAGAGTCCTCTAAAAGCGTGGTTGGCCAATTATAACAATTATTGAAAACATCTCTACATAAAACTGAAGGTCACCTGGGAGGAGACACAAAATGGCCAACGAAATGTCAATATCAGAGACTGAAACGGGACAATTATTGAAAACATCTCTACATAAAAACAGAAAACCTTTTAGCTTGTATCTGTTCCAATGCACATTACATGCTTGAGTGATGCTGAAGGGAGACTTACTGCATTTAAACTATAGGTATCAAAACTTTCTAAGCAAAGGGCCAGTTTACTGTCCTTCAGGTTTTGGGGGGACCAGACTGTGGACAGTGGGAGTAGAAAATGCCCCGGCATCAGTGGGAGTCAACAATGCACCATTCTTGGTATCAGTGGGAGAAATAGTGTCCCATGGATGGAGTCAGTGGGAGGAATAGTACCCCATGGATGGAGTCAGTGGGAGGAATAGTACCCCATGGATGGAGTCAGTGGGAGGAATAGTACCCCATGGATGGAGTCAGTGGGAGGAATAGTACCCCATGGATGGAGTCAGTGGGAGAAATAGTGTCCCATGGATGGAGTCAGTGGGAGGAATAGTGTCCCATGGATGGAGTCAGTGGGAGGAATAGTGTCCCATGGATGGAGTCAGTGGGAGGAATAGTGCCCCATGGATGGAGTCAGTGGGAGAAATAGTGTCCCATGGATGGAGTCAGTGGGAGGAATAGTGCCCCATGGATGGAGTCAGTGGGAGGAATAGTACCCCATGGATGGAGTCAATGGGAGGAATAGTGTCCCATGGATGGAGTCAGTGGGAGAAATAGTATCCCATGGATGGAGTCAGTGGGAGAAATAGTGTCCCATGGATGGAGTCAGTGGGAGGAATAGTACCCCATGGATGGAGTCAGTGGGAGGAATAGTGTCCCATGGATGGAGTCAGTGGGAGGAATAGTACCCCATGGATGGAGTCAGTGGAAGGAATAGTGCCCCATGGATGGAGTCAGTGGGAGGAATAGTGTCCCATGGATGGAGTCAGTGGGAGGAATACTACCCCATGGTTGGAGTCAGTGGGAGAAATAGTACCCCATGGATGGAGTCAGTGGGAGGAATAGTACCCCATGGATGGAGTCAGTGGGAGAAATAGTGTCCCATGGATGCAGTCAGTGGGAGAAATAGTGTCCCATGGATGGAGTCAGTGGGAGGAATAGTACCCCATGGATGGAGTCAGTGGGAGAAATAGTACCCCATGGATGGAGTCAGTGGGAGGAATAGTACCCCATGGATGGAGTCAGTGGGAGAAATAATACCCCATGGTTGGAGCCAGTGGGAGAAATAGTACCCCATGGTTGGAGTCAGTGGGAGGAATAGTGCCCCATGGATGGAGTCAGTGGGAGGAATAGTACCCCATGGATGGAGTCAGTGGGAGGAATAGTACCCCATGGAAGGAGTCAGTGGGAGGAATAGTACCCCATGGATGGAGTCAGTGGGAGAAATAATACCCCATGGTTGGAGTCAGTGGGAGAAATAGTACCCCATGGTTGGAGTCAGTGGGAGGAATAGTACCCCATCAATGTTGTCAGTGGGAGAAACAGTGCCCCTTCGATGGAGACAGTGACAGGAATAGTGCCCCATCGATGGTGTCAGTGGGAGGAATAGTGATTCCAAGTGTCTGGTGGCCCCTTATGTAAGTGAACACACAGCGGTTTCTTTGTCTTTAATTGGCTACTTTATCTGTGTATAGATACAGTATATGCATTTTATTAAAATTACTACACTATGAGAGATTTGTTTTGTTTTAGAGATTTGTTTTTACAAAACGATGTTGCACTACGGAATATTTTGCACAGATTTGGAGCCAAAGGTCCTATGGAGACATAGCACGTGGAAGGAAAGATTTATGGATTTGAAAGTTGGAGATCACTATTATAATTTATAGGTCAACATTCAAGGTGAGCAGGGAGTGGGGCCACATTTCAAGCATGGCGTTGAATATTGCTGGTTGATAGCACAACTTATGTTGGATTGGACTGTTATTTTCGCACGATTTTGGAAGGTTTTTTTTGGACTGTCACTGAATGTTTTTTAGAGCATATGTTTTCAATTCCTGATGGGGTATCGCATCACAATTTTGCTTAACCACCTTCCACCCTCCATATAGTAATATGACGGACGCAAGGTGGTTCTCTCGTTCTGGGAGGACGTTATATGACGTCCTCCCATTCTCACCGAGCATGAGCGGCTCCCGGAGCGCGCAGCATGGCGATTGGCGGTGCGCTGTGTCCCTCGGAAAGAGCCGAAGAGATGTCGGCTCAGACACGTGATCAGCTGTGTCAGGGAAATGTCGGTTCATTTCTCTCCCCTCGAGCTGTCATGCTGACAGAAGAGAGGAGAGCCATTAATCGGCATTCCTCAGAGGGGACATGTACACTGATCATCAGAGCACTGATGATTAGTGTGTTCTGATGATCTGTGTAGCCCCAGCAGCGCCACCTGTCAGTGTCCATCAGTGCCAGCTCTCAGTGCTCATCCATGCCACCTGCCAGTGCCCATCAGTGCCACATCAGTGCCACATTTCAGTGCCCATCTGAGCTGCCTTTCAGTATCACCCATCAGTGCCACTCAGTGCCAGCTATCAATGCCAGTCAGTGCCACCTAGCAGTGCTGCCAATCAGTGCCACCTATCAATGCCAGTCAGTGCCACCTAGCAGTGCTGCCAATCAGTGCCACCTATCAGTGCCAGTCAGTGCTGCCTGTCAGTGCCAGTCAGTGCCACCTATCAGTGCCCATCAGTGCTACCTATCAGTGCCGCCTCACAGTGCCAGTCAGTGCCGCCTATCAGTGCCAGTCAGTGGCGCCTATCAGTGCCAGTCAGTGCCGCCTATCAGTGCCAGTCAGTGCCGCCTATCAGTGCCACCTATCAGTGCCATATATGAGTGCTGCCTTTCAGTGCCCATCAGTGATGCCTGTCAATGCCCATCAGTGGCACCTACCAGTGCCTCCTCATCAGCGCCCATCAGTGCCACCTATCAGTGTCCATCAGTGCAGCCTATCAGTGCCAATCACTGCAGCCTCATTAGTGCACATCAGTGAAGGAGAAAAATCAGTTATTTACAAACTTTTATACCAAAAACTAAGAAAAACCGTTTTTTTTTTACATTTTCAGTGGTTTTTGGTTTGATTAAGAAAAAATAAAAACCCAGAGGTGATTAAATACCACCAAAATAAAGCTCTATTTGTCACAAAAAAAATGATAAAAAATTCATATGGGTACAGTGTTGCATGACCGCGCAATTGTCATTCAAAGTGCGACGGCGCTGAAAGCTGGAAATTGGCCTGGACAGGAAGGGGGTAGAAGTGCCCAGTAGGCAGGAAGGGGGTAGAAGAGCCCTGTAGGCAGGAAGGGGGTAGAAGTGTCCTGTAGGCAGGAAGGGGGTAGAAGTGCCCTGTAGGCAGGAAGGGGGTAGAAGTGCCCGGTAGGCAGGAAGGGGGTAGAAGTGCCCTGTAGGCAGGAAGGGGGTAGAAGTGTCCTGTAGGCAGGAAGGGGGTAGAAGTGTCCTGTAGGCAGGAAGGGGGTAGAAGTGCCCTGTAGGCAGGAAGGGGGTAGAAGTGCCCGGTGGGCAGGAAGGGGGTAGAAGTGCCCTGTAGGCAGGAAGGGGGTAGAAGAGCCCTGTAGGCAGGAAGGGGGTAGAAGTGCCCGGTGGGCAGGAAGGGGGTAGAAGTGTCCTGTAGGCAGGAAGGGGGTAGAAGTGCCCTGTAGGCAGGAAGGGGGTAGAAGTGTCCTGTAGGCAGGAAGGGGGTAGAAGTGCCCTGTAGGCAGGAAGGGTGTAGAAGTGTCCTGTAGGCAGGAAGGGGGTAGAAGTGTCCTGTAGGCAGGAAGGGGGTAGAAGTGTCCTGTAGGCAGGAAGGGGGTAGAAGTGCCCTGTAGGCAGGAAGGGGGTAGAAGTGCCCTGTAGGTGAGGGGTTAAATTATTTAATTTGAGTGTGAGTACACTCGATCAGTGAGTGCAGCAATCTCCTCCTTCCCTTATCACACTTGTATTATAGCAGCGCACAAGCCTCTACCAGGGGCGGACTGACCATTCGGGCTCTCGGGCACTGCCCGAGGGCCCGGGGTCAGTAGGGGGCCCCATGAGATGCCCCTGGTACCTTTCATAGGCTTTTTTTGGGTGTGGTTTGACTGTGGGCGAGGACACAGGGGCCCCATTATCCCCTATTGCCCGGGGGCCCCATGAGTTTTCAGTCTGCCCCTGGCCTGTACTATTTGTAAACATCTTAAATTGCCACTCTTGTCCCAAAACTCATTTGACACAACATATATCTGCAATGCTGAAATGAGTCACGTGGGGGCAGCAGAGACCCTGGTTTAGCTTGGTCCATGCGTTTATAGTTCAGGAAAAGCTGCACTAGGAGGAAATGAGGCTTTATGATGTGTAAAGCAGTGAACATATGAAGTCGGGAAAACTTCAATAAGACCTTAAAGTATCAGCACACACTCATCTGATATTTCGGTTAAAAGCAAAGTCTGCTAGGCTGAGACATTTCTTGGCTTCATGGGGACACTAGTGTCAAGATCTCCCTGACTTATTTCCTGGCTCTGTTGACAAGCAACATGAAGCCTTGGTGTCCCTGCCCATCTTGAAGTGTCTACAGCTGAATTCCCCATAATTTAATCCCCCCCCCCACCCATAATGGTTCCAGCAGGTGTACAAATCAGAGAATTTACCACTGGAGTAGGCATGGTGCTACCAGGGGCGGACTGACCATTTGGAAACTCGGGCACTGCCCGAGGGCCCGGGGTCAGTAGGGGGCCCCATGAGATGCCCCTGGTACCTTTTTCATAGGCTTTTTTGAGTTTGGGCAAGGACACAGGGGCCCCATGATCCCCTATTGCCCAGGGGCCCCATGAGTTGTCAGTCCGCCCCTGGGTGCTACCTCCTTCTACAACTCATTATTGGTCAGTGAGCCTGGTCATCATACCAATAGACTAATAATGACATCGAAAAGGCAAGAGGAGCAGGGCCAAAGTGCAACTTGAAGAGGTGAAGTCCAGATTTGCATTACTGAAGGGGTTACCGGGCTCCCAGGTCACTCATGAACACGGCTGAAAGGTACGTATCAGTCAATGCTGAAGGCATGCAGAACAGCATATCATGGCGTTTACTGTGACTCTGCGCTGTCTACCTATGGAGAGAGTCAGCTAACCACCCACTAGACACATGGGGGTTTATTTACTAAAGCTGGAGAGTCCAAAATCAGACTCCCTTCTGCATAGAAACCAATCAGCTTCTAACCTCAGCTTGTTCAATGAAGCTTTGGCAATGAAACCTGGAAGCTGATTGGTTTCTATGCAGAAGGGAGTCTGATTTTGGACTCTCCAGCTTTAGTAAATAAACCCCATGGGGTCAGAGGTGGTGGCTGAGGCTGGACTCAAATTAGACACCTACAGTTGGGGAGAGAGGTCAGAGAATGCAGTGTGGGAGGTGAGACATCCCCTGTGGAGGAGGGAGGAGAGACACTTGCATTGAGGGAGGATGGTGGGTCACCTTAAATGAAGAAGGTGAGACATCTGTAGTATGGGAGGAAGGTAGGACCCCAGAAGCAGTAAGGGAGAATGGTGGGACAACTGCACTAACGGGGGTGAAACACCAGCAGTGTGTACCTGCAGTGAAGAAGTAAGGTGGGACATTTGCGCTACGGAGGTGTAAGACACCTACAGTGAGGGAGGAAGGTGGGTCACCTGAACTGAAGAAGGTAAGACATCTGCAGTATGGGAGGAAGGTGGGTCAACGCACAGTGGATAAGTGGTTACCACATCCGCCTGGCAGTACTAGGGTCGCTGGTTCGGGTTCAACCATGGCACCACCTGCCTGGAGTTTGCAAGTTCTCCCTGTGCCTGAGTGGGTTTCCTCCAGGTTCTCCGGTTTCCTCCTACACTCCATAGACATGCTGGTAGGTTCATTGGCTCCTGTCTAGATTGGCCCTAGTATGTGTATGTATGAATGTGAGTTAGGGACCTTAGATTGTACACCCCTTGAGGGTTAGGGACTGATGGGAATGTACAATATATATGTAAAGTGCTGCATACATTGATGGCACTATATAAGTACCTGAAATAAATAAACGTGAACTTAAGAAGGTGAAACACCTGTAGTATGGGAGGAAAGTAGGGCCTGCACAGCAGTGAGGAAGGAAGGTAAGAGATTTGCAGAGAGGGAGGAAGGAGATACACCTGTAGTGAAGGAGGAAGGTGAGACACCTGTAGTGATGGCGGAAGGTGAGACTCCTGTAGTGATGGAGGAAGGGGAGACTCCTGTAGTGATGGAGGAAGGGGAGACACCTGTAGTGATGGAGGAAGGGGAGACACCTGCAGTGATGGAGGAAGGTGAGACACCTGTAGTGATGGAGGAAGTTGCGACTCCTGTAGCGAGAGAGGAAGGCGAGACACCTGCAGTGAGGAAGGAAGGCGATACACCTGCAGTAATGGAGGAAGGTGAGACTCCTGTAGCAAGAAAGGAAGGTGAGACACCTGCAGTGATGGAGGAAAGTGAGACACCTGCAGTGATGGAGGAAGGTGAGACACCTGCAGTGATGGAGGAAGGTGAGACACCTGTAGTGATGGAAGAAGGTGAGACACCTGCAGTGATGGAGGAAGGTGAGACACCTGCAGTGATGGAGGAAGGCGAGACACCTGTATTGATGGAAGAAGGTGAGACACCTGCAGTGATGGAGGAAGGCGAGACACCTGTAATGATGGAGGAAGGTGAGACACCTGTAGTGATGGAGGAAGGCGAGACACCTGTAATGATGGAGGAAGGTGAGACACCTGTAATGATGGAGGAAGGTGAGACACCTGCAGTGATGGAGGAAGGCAAGACACCTGCAGTGATGGAGGAAGGGGAGACACCTGTAGTGATGGAGGAAGGCAAGACACCTGTAATGAAGGAAGAAGGTGAGACACCTGCAGTGATGGAGGAAGGCGAGACACCTGTAATGATGGAGGAAGGTGAGACACCTGCAGTGATGGAGGAAGGTGAGACACCTGTAGTGATGGAGGAAGGCGAGACACCTGTAATGATGGAGGAAGGTGAGACACCTGTAGTGATGGAGGAAGGCGAGACACCTGTAATGATGGAGGAAGGTGAGACACCTGTAATGATGGAGGAAGGCGAGACACCTGTAATGATGGAAGAAGGTGAGACACCTGCAGTGATGGAGGAAGGCGAGACACCTGTAATGATGGAGGAAGGTGAGACACCTGCAGTGATGGAGGAAGGTGAGACACCTGTAGTGATGGAGGAAGGCGAGACACCTGTAATGATGGAGGAAGGTGAGACACCTGTAGTGATGGAGGAAGGCGAGACACCTGTAATGATGGAGGAAGGTGAGACACCTGTAATGATGGAGGAAGGCGAGACACCTGTAATGATGGAAGAAGGTGAGACACCTGCAGTGATGGAGGAAGGCGAGACACCTGTAATGATGGAGGAAGGTGAGACACCTGTAGTGATGGAGGAAGGCGAGACACCTGTAATGATGGAGGAAGGTGAGACACCTGTAATGATGGAGGAAGGCGAGACACCTGTAATGATGGAAGAAGGTGAGACACCTGCAGTGATGGAGGAAGGCGAGACACCTGTAATGATGGAGGAAGGTGAGACACCTGTAGTGATGGAGGAAGGCGAGACACCTGTAATGATGGAGGAAGGTGAGACACCTGTAATGATGGAGGAAGGCGAGACACCTGTAATGATGGAAGAAGGTGAGACACCTGCAGTGATGGAGGAAGGCGAGACACCTGCAATGATGGAGGAAGGTGAGACACCTGCAGTGATGGAGGAAAGCGAGACATCTTCAGTGAGGGAGGAAGGTGAGACACCTGTAGTGATGGAGGAAAGCGAGACATCTTCAGTGAGGGAGGAAGGTGAGACACCTGTAGTGATGGAGGAAAGCGAGACATCTTCAGTGAGGGAGGAAGGTGAGACACTTGAAGTGAGGGAGGAAGGTGAGACACCTGTAATGAGAGAGGAAGGGGAGACACCTACAGCGAGGGTGGCAGGTGGGATACCTGTACTACGGGAAGTGAGACACCTGCAGAAAGGAAGGAATGTGAGACACCTGCAATGGGTGTTGGGAGGGGGGGGAGTGCACTGAGGGAGGTAAGACACCTGCAGCTGTTAGCTGCAATATTTGGTAGATGGGTATATATTGTGCTGTAGGTATTACACATACACCTACAGCCAGGGAAGAAGGTGAGACACCTGCAGAAAGGGAGGTGAGACTTCTGCAGTGAGGAAGGTGAGACACCTGCAGCAAGGGAGGTGAGACACCTGCAGCAAGGGAGGTGAGACATCTGCAGCAAGGGAGGTGAGACATCTGCATTGAGAAAGGTAAGACACCAGCAGCCAAGGAGGATAGACACATTCAATAAAGGAGGAAGGTCGGACACCTGCAGCAAGGGAGGTGAGACTTCTGCAGTGAGAAAGGTGAGACACCTGCAGCAAGGAAGGTGAGACACCTGCAGCAAGGAAGGTGAGACATCTGCAGTGAGGAAGGTGAGACATCTGCAGTGAGGAAGGTGAGACATCTGCAGTGTGGAAGGTGAGACATCTGCAGGGGGAAGGTGAGACATCTGCAGTGAGGAAGGTGAGACATCTGCAGTGGGGAAGGTGAGACATCTGCAGTGAGGAAGGTGAGACATCTGCAGTGAGGAAGGTGAGACATCTGCAGTGAGGAAGGTGAGACACCTGCAGTGGGGAAAGTGAGACATCTGCCATGAGGAAGGTGAGACACCTGCAGCAAGGGAGGTGAGACATCTGCAGTGGGGAAGGTGAGACATCTGCAGTGAGGAAGGTGAGACACCTGCAGTGGGGAAGGTGAGACATCTGCAATGAGGAAGGTGAGACACCTGCATCAAGGGAGGTGAGACATCTGAAATGGGGAAGGAGACACACCAGCAGCTGAGGAGGATAGACACATTCAATGATGGAGGAAGGTGGGACACCTGCAGCAAGGGAGGTGAGACATCTGCAGTAGGGAAGGTGAGACATCTGCTGTGGGGAAGGTGAGACATCTGCAGTGGGGAAGGAGACACACCAGCAGCCGAGGAGGATAGACACATTCAATGATAGAGGAAGGTGGGACACCTGCAGCAAGGGAGGTGAGACATCTGCAGTGGGGAAGGTGAGACATCTGCAGTGGGGAAGGTGAAACATCTGCAGTGGGGAAGGTGAGACACCAGCAGCCGAGGAGGATAGACACATTCAATGATGGAGGAAGGTGGGACACCTGCAGTGGGGAAGGTCAGACACCTGGAGTGAGGAAGTCGAGGTACCTGCAGTAAAGTCTGACATTTGCAGTGAGAAACTTGTGAATGAGACCAGAAACCTGTAGTGACTGAAACCAGCCATCTACACTGATTGAGGCCAGAACCCTGGGGTAAGGGAAGCTGGGCACCTGAAGGTCATGAGATCTCATACCTATAGGGAGGTAATACATAAATACAGACAAAGCAGGGCAGCACAGCTAAAGCTTGACAGAAGCGAATGGGGCCAGACATCTAGAGGGAGTGAGACCAGACACCTTGAGTGAGTGAGACCAGACCCCCGGAACGAGTGAGTCCAGCCACTGGAGTGAAGCTGCATGGCAGGATATTGGGTTTATTGAGACCATGGATACACCTGAACTGTGTAAGGCCGGAAATGGCAGCCTATAGTTGAGATCTGGATAGCAGATTAGAGCAGCTTGTCTTTAGTGGGCACAACCAGCATGTTGTTTAATGTGTGCCAGGAGCCTGATGTACAGGCCCTGTCATTCTCTGTACATTAATTAGCAGCGCACCATTGCCTGGCATGACAGAAGACATGGCAGCGGCTCAGTGTATAAGGGGAATTTGGCTCATGGCCACGGTGTCTTAGTACTCACAATCAGACGACTTTGTGTGTGCACACGTGCTGATTGGTTGCTTGATGTCTGTATGTGTTGAGTGGATATGGCTGGGCACCGCAACAGGACAGCTACAAAGTTCTGGCAGAGGTGGCAAGGCTTGGCGCTGCTTTCTCTCGGCTGAGTAATCTCATTCTCCACAGACGCCTTCTGGTTTTCAGCTGTCCGGAGTCTCTTCCTGTGAACAGACAAAGGAGCCTTTGAGGGGAGCGGACTGGAGGTTTGGGGGGAAAACAAGGAATTTTTAGAATATGCTAACGATAACCTCCGTCTATTCTGAGCAAGAGGCTTCCATTGTGTACTATGATCAGACAAAGGTCTTGCCATCAGTGACCGTACACCCTCAAATCCTCTACATGCCTGCTGTACGGAGCCCCTGGTCACAGGCTCCCTCTATTAAAGAAGAAGAAGAAAAAAAAAAAAGAACCTCTCCCCATTGTTCTCATAATTAGTCTTATTCCTAGGTGCTCTATTATTCGGCAAGACTGACACACAATGCTGTTAATTAGCTAATTGACATAAGGCAGAAGTGAAGTTTATTCATTGTGTGACATCTAAAGAATGTATGTGAAAAAAGGGGGCTGTTTCTGTTCTTCAGACTTTAAAGAGAATGGAGAATCTTCATAAAAGTGTTTTACATATATATAGAAATTAGTGTGAAGCTTTGCTCCAGCTTCAACTTTTATCCAGTACAATTTGGATAGAGTGAGGGAAGGGTTGGAGGCTCAGTCTAATCTTTATTGCTGTCTGTGTCCCATTTGGAAGATTACATTCACTTCCGATTTGACAGTACAGGAAGTAAGGGAAAATCTCCCCACTTCCCCTTTATTAGATTGATGTGAGATGGAACAGGAAGTGGGGCCTGAACGTTAAACAACTGCTGATCATATCTTTAAAGCAGCCTTTCTCAACCAGGGTTTCATGGAATCCTAGGGTTCCTCCAGATGGTTGCTAGGAGTTCCTTGAGAAATGAGTAACCACTGATACAAATATCTTTCTAGCTATCTTTAAGGGAGATGTTCTTCCTATTGACAATCAATGTAAAAGACATTCTTCCCACTAACCACTAATGCAATGGGTCCCTCTCCTAATGACCACAAATGTAAGGTGGTCCTTCGCCCACTGACCACCAACCTAAGCAGGCCCTTCTCCACAAATCATCAATGTAAGGGAGCTTCTCACTGACCATCAATGTAAAGTTGCTTCTCAATGACCGTCAATGTAAGGGTGCTTCATCGTGTTAATTTCATCACCACATTCTTCCCACTAACCACTAATGCAATGGTTCCCTCTCCTAATGACCACAAATGTAAGGTGGTCCTTCTCCCACTGACCACCAACCTAAGCAGGCCCTTCTCCACTAATCATCAATGTAAGGGAGCTTCTCACTGACCATCAATGTAAAGTTGCTTCTCAATGACCGTCAATGTAAGGGTGCTTCATCGTGTAATTTCATCACCACATTCTTCCCACTAACCACTAATGCAATGGGTCCCTCTCCTAATGACCACAAATGTAAGGTGGTACTTCTGCTGCTGACCACCAACCTAAGCAGGCCCTTCTCCACTAATCATCAATGTAAAGGAGCTTCTCACTGACCATCAATGTAAAGTTGCTTCTCAATGACCGTCAATGTAAGGGAGCATCTCAATGACCGTCTATGTAAGGGAGCTTCTCACTGACCATTAATGTAAGGGTGGTTCTCACTGACCATCAATGTAAAGGTGCTTCATCGTGTTAATTTCATCACCACATTCTTCCCACTAACCACTAATGCAATGGTTCCCTCTCCTAATGACCACAAATGTAAGGTGGTCCTTCTCTCACTGACCACCAACCTAAGCAGGCCCTTCTCCACTAATCACCAATGTAAGGGAGCTTCTCACTGACCATCAATGTAAAGTTGCTTCGTAGTGTTAATTTCGTTGCCACATTCTTCCCACTAACCACTAATGCAATGGGTCCCTCTCCTAATGACCACAAATGTAAGGTGGTCCTTCTCCTACTGACCACCAACCTAAGCAGGCCCTTCTCCACTAATCATCAATGTAAGGGAGCTTCTCACTGGCCATCAATGTAAAGTTGCTTCTCAATGACCGTCAATGTAAGGGAGCATCTCAATGACCATCAATGTAAGGGAGCTTCTCACTGACCATCAATGTAAGGAAGCTTCTCACTGACCATCAATGTAAAGGTGCTTCATCGTGTTAATTTCATCGCCACATTCTTCCCACTAACCACTTATGCAATGGGTCCCTCTCCTAATGACCACAAATGTAAGGTGGTCCTTCTCCCACTGACCACCAATCTAAGCAGGCCCTTCTCCACTAATCACCAATGTAAGGGAGCTTCTCACTGACCATCAATGTAAAGATGCTTCATCGTGTTAATTTCATCGCCACATTCTTCTCACTAACCACTAATGCAATGAGTCCCTCTCCTAATGACCACAAATGTAAGGTGGTCCTTCTCCTACTGACCACCAACCTAAGCAGGCCCTTCTCCACTAATCATCAATGTAAGGGAGCTTCTCACTGGCCATCAATGTAAAGTTGCTTCTCAATGACCGTCAATGTAAGGGAGCATCTCAATGACCATCAATGTAAGGGAGCTTCTCACTGACCATCAATGTAAGGAAGCTTCTCACTGACCATCAATGTAAAGGTGCTTCATCGTGTTAATTTCATCGCCACATTCTTCCCACTAACCACTTATGCAATGGGTCCCTCTCCTAATGACCACAAATGTAAGGTGGTCCTTCTCCCACTGACCACCAATCTAAGCAGGCCCTTCTCCACTAATCACCAATGTAAGGGAGCTTCTCACTGACCATCAATGTAAAGATGCTTCGTGTTAATTTCATCGCCACATTCTTCTCACTAACCACTAATGCAGTTGGTCCCTCTCCAAATGACCACAAATGTAAGGTGGTCCTTCTCCCACTGACTACCAATCTAAGCAGGCCCTTCTCCACTAATCACCAATGTAAGGGAGCTTCTCACTGACCATCAATGTAAGGGAGCTTCTCACTGACCATCAATGTAAGGGAGCTTCTCACTGACCATCAATGTAAGGGAGCTTCTCACTGACCATCAATGTAAGGGAGCTTCTCACTGACCATCAATGTAAGGGAGCTTCTCACTGACCATCAAAGTAAGGGAGCTTCTCACTGACCATCAATGTAAAGGTGCCTCATCGTGTTAATTTAGTCGCCGAAAATATTTTCATCATAATTCTCACAATACGCTACATTTTCGTCACCGATGTGTTTCCAGTGATGAAAACTAAATGAAAATTACTATGAATTTTCATCGATTGATGCAAAATATGACGAAAATCAGTTCCAATTTTCGTCACCAAACAAAAACGGAACGAAAAGGTGAGTGAGTGACGTTTTACTTATAAAGATGTATAACGGCTAAATCTGCGTGTGTAGAGTTTGTTTAAACTTTGATACCATAAATAATAACATGTTATTAGATTTTGTTTTACTTCAGGAGTATATAACAAGTTTGGAAATTCTAGACAGAAACAATTGACTACTGTCCGTGATACTTTTTTTATTTGCACTAACATACAATTTTATATTTATACGGCTACAATTACCTCAAGCAAAATGGAAATTCTAATAATCTATTACAATTTACTAAACCCATTAGATTTTAGTAAATAAAATGATTTTAGTCAACTAAAATGTAATGGAGATTTTAGCCAACTAAAATATGACTAAAACTAAAACAATTCAGATGACTAAAATACGACTAAAACTAAAATAGCATTTTGTATTCAAAAGACTATCACTAAAACTACATCGAAATTTGATGTCAAAATTTACACTGCTATTAATGTTAGGGAGCTTCTCACTATTAATGTAAGGGAGTATCTCAATGACCATCACTGTAGAGAACTTCTCAATGACCATCAATGTAAGGGAGCTTCTCACTGACCATCAATGTAAGGGGGCACTTCACTGACCATCAATGTAAGGGGGCACTTCACTGACCATCAATGTAAGGGGGCACTTCACTGACCATCAATGTAAGGGAGTTTCTCACCGACTATTGATGTAAGGGAGCTTCTCAATGACCGTCAATGTAAGGGAGCTTCTTAATGACCATCGATGTAAGGGAGCTTCTCAATGACCATCAATGTAAGGGAGCTTCTCAATGACCATCAATGTAAGGGAGCTTCTTAATGACCATCAATGTAAGGAGGCATTTCACTGACCTTCAATATAAGGGAGCTTTTCCCTGACATTCAATGTAAGGAAGCTCTTCACTGACCAAAAGTGTAAGGGAGCTTCTCAATGACCACCAATGTAAGGGAGCTTCTCACTGACCATCGATGTAAGGGAGCTTCTCAATGACCGTCAATGTAAGGGAGCGTCTCATTGACCATCAATGTAAGGGGGCAATTCACTAGCCATCAATGTAAGGGAGCTTCTCAATGACCATTAATGTAAGGGGGCACTTCACTGACCATCAATGTAAGGGAGCTTCTCACTGGCCATCAATGTAAGGGAGCTTCTCACTGGCCATCAATGTAAGGGAACTTCTCACTGACCATCAATGTAAGGTAGCTTCTCAATGTCCATCAATGTAAGGGAGCTCTTCACTGACCATCAATGTAAGGGAGTCTCTCAATGACCATCAATGTAAGGGAGCTTCTCACTGACCATCAATGTAAGGGAGCTTCTCAATGACCATCAATGTAAGGGAGCTTTTCCCTGACATTCAATGTAAGGAAGCTCTTCACTGACCAAAAGTGTAAGGGAGCTTCTCAATGACCATCAATGTAAAGGAGCTTCTCAATGATCATCAATGTAAGGAGGCATTTCATTGACCTTAAATGTAAGGGAGCTCTTCACTGACCAAAAGTGTAAGGGAGCTTCTCAAGGACCATCAATGTAAGGGAGCTCTTAACTGACCATCAATGTAAGGTAACACTTTTGCATGGACCACCAATGCCAGGGAACAGTAAAATTTTCACTGTCTGTATTTCTTTTGGGTCATTATTATTTGTTTCTTTAAATTAATATAACTGGAAATAATGTTATTTTATAGAGCAGCCCTGAATGTCACATACTGTGGGAATGTATTTAATTGTTCACACCAATGTTCCCTGAGTTGTAGATAAAGTAATAATTATCAGGGGTTCCCTGGGACCCAAGCATTCTTGCTAGGGTTCCTTAATATTAAAAATATTCAGAAAGGTTGCTTTAAAGTATATCCAAAACTTACAAGCTTTGGATTTGGATACATTTAAAAAGTTGCTGAAGCACCCCTTAAAATTTGGGACTCCATAATGCCAATCTTGTTTTTAGTGTAGATTGTCAACTTCCAGCCTTACTACACGGCGGCCGTTTCCAGAATCCTCCCCTTCTGGCTCTAGGTATATTTAGGGTTGCCTCTCTAACAGCATGAATGGCACTGCTCATCTCTTTGAGGGCGGCGGTCGTCCATGCTGTCGTATGGACCACTTGGTGATTCTATGAGAGGTCAGATATGTTACATTTTCGCTAATTAGTTTACATATTGGTTTATTTATTTATTTTTTGGGGTTTTCTTTTTGTTTTTTTTGTTTTTCTTCATTTTTTGTTTTTGATTTGGGTTTTTCCGTCTTGTTTTTTTATTTTGTCTTTTTGCTTTTGGTGTCTTTTGGTTTATTTCATTTTGTTTTTTGGTTTTGGTTTTGTTTTCCATTTTTTGCAGTTGTGGTTTGTCTAATTTAATTTGTTGTTCTTTACAAGGAAAAAATATATTTTTTTAATTTTTATTTTATTTTATTATCTTTATAGTTGGTTATATTTTTTATATAAATTCCATTACCTCTGCGATCTCTGCATTGGCTTTGGCCCCGCCTTCCTTGGCTCTCTTCTTGCCTCCATCGAATTGAGCAGAAGAATGGTTTTTATTCTTTAATTACAGGCCACATCCTCACATTTGCTTCATTGCTTTTTTGTCGCATCCTGGGGTGTTGTAAGTAGTTAACCCTTTGTGGGTTTGCTTTTTGTGTTTTTTACACACTTTAGGTTTGTGCTTATTTTTTGCCTATTTTCAATTTCAATGTCGTTTAGATTGTCCCTGAAGAATAGCATGTCTCAAAATGCGTTGGACAATTGGACATTACTCACTGCATTCAAGCACTATCTACATCTTCCCTGCTCTCCTTCTACCATGATGGGGGGGTTGAGACATGTGATTTCTGTGAAAGTAAGTTTCTTTGGCTTTTATGCTATATGATATATATGTCAGATACAACATTTTAGGCCTGTATCTGTTTTAATCTAATAAAGTTTTGTTATATTATATTTGTATATTTTTCTTGGGCTCTTAAAGTGTTACTAAACCCCGGACCCTGCATCATTCACTACTGTATATCTGGTCTCCCTCATTACACAGAACATTGAAATGCTATTATGTTAGTAAATATAAACTGGTAAATACCTTTTTTCATCAGCAGTTTAGAGCAGTCTTGTGACTTCTATCAGTGTCCAGCTGAGCACTGGTTAAAGCTTGTAGGAGGAGTTTTCCTTCTCCCCTGACTGTCCTATGAAGCTGCAGGACCCCTGACCCTCTGTCTGGACAGTGCTGATTGGCCCTGTGCTGATCAAATGCACTCATCCAAAGAAAAAAAAAAAAACCTCTCTAGCAATACACACCAAACTGAGCATGTGCAGCATGTCCCCAAGTCTCTGTTCTACCAAGAGATGGATTGGGGACAATAGAAGGGGAGGATCAGAGAAGAGAGGAACAAACAGCCTTTTTACACAATGCAGAGGATTAACCCCTTAGGTTCCACAGTGAGTATAACAAGCATGCGTTACTGCATATACAGACTGATTGTACTGTTGTGGGTTTAGTAATACTTTAAAGTCCCTTACTCCCTATATATTTTTTCTTTACCACACCTTATTAATCATACTCATTACTCTAGAGCAGCGGTTCTCAACCTGTGGGTTGCGACCCCTTTGAGGGTCGAACGACCCTTTCACAGGGGTCGCCTAAGACCATCGGAAAACACATATTTCCGATGTGTAAAGAGCAGCTACTGTGTAGAAAGCAGCTTCTGTGTTGAAAGCAGCTACTCTCTTAAAAGCAGCTACTGTGTTGAAAGCAGCAGTATTGGAGGTAAAACGACACTCATGAATTATAATTACTTGGTAAAAAAATTTTATGGTTGGGGGTCACCACAACATGAGGAACTGTATTAAAGGGTCACGGCATTAGGAAGGTTGAGAACCACTGCTCTAGAGGGACCAACAGTAAGCGGTAGGAGGGTTGGGGGCAGGGGTGTATTTACCACAAGGCAAACAAGGCATTTACCTAGGGCGGCATTCTTCAGGAGGGGCAGCACTGCTCCTCAGAAGAAGGGACAGAAGAAGGGACACATGTGGCATGGAGACCTGGTGGGTTCTGAGAGAGGCTGCGGGTTTCATGACGGTGTATGCACAGCCTGACTCTCGTTCCCGGGGATGTCCAGAGCTGTGAAGATGAGTGTCTTTCTCTCTCTCGCCATGGGGGATGGTGGCTGGTGTATGGAGGGCAGTGGTAGTGGAAGGCTTTCTTGGGTGGGAGGCTGGGGTGTTGTTGGTCAATGTCAGGCTCTCTCTGCGGTGGGGCAGCTATCTCTCATTTTGTTGCATATTTCTTGTT
Source organism: Staurois parvus (assembly GCF_062004578.1). Classification (NCBI taxonomy): domain Eukaryota; kingdom Metazoa; phylum Chordata; class Amphibia; order Anura; family Ranidae; genus Staurois; species Staurois parvus. The sequence goes on from NW_028317891.1 coordinate 358,621, forward strand.
GGTGGCCACTATCGTTTGTCTAACAATAAACCAGAACCAGCTTCCACACCCTACCTCTCTCTTCCAAACAAGACTAAAAGTTAGAGTACCCTACAGCAGTGGGACTGGATGCTATGCAACACGTTATGGGGCACTGCCGGAAACTGAGAGGAACTATGGGAAGTTTGGGGGCTGAGAGCTCTCAGGGGGCATTGTGGGAGTTTGAAGGCCATGATGGACCACTATGGTAGATTGGGTGGCATTATGGGAGTTGAGAAGCACTGTGGGAGGCTAGGGTATCTGCAGGTGGCTGGAGACCCAGGAGGAGGGAGGCCACAGGCTGGAAGTGGGCCACGGCCCAAGGGATGAGATCCACTGCTCTACAGAGCTCTAGCGAAAGTTTACCCTCTGGGTAGTTGGAAAAGGACTGTCTACAAGCATGCTTATTTGTTGGCCTCAGAGAGGTCTAGAAAAAATGTATTTTTTATTTTTTGTTAAAGTGGGGAATAGTTAATCCTTATTTATTGCTCTTTTCCTATGAAGGGAGATTTTCCTTCACTTCTCGTCCTGGTGACACTTCCCAGGTAATCACTAGGACAGGAAGTCAAGGAAAAGCTCTTCAATAGGGAAAGATAACCGTCTACGATTTTGTGACATTTTGTCGCTTCTGCCCTATGGTGGAGGTATGTTTTTCTCACTTCCTGTCCCTGAATTTATATAAGCTTCTCCTTTATATGCTGAGCTTGCCATGAGCAGGAGCGGACCGACTATTTGGAAACTCGGGCACTGCCCGAGGGCCCGGGGTCAAAAACGTGCATGCAGAAACGCATCTGGAACGCATCTAGACTGCGTTTCTATAGTGTGAACTGGCCCTAGAACAAAATGCAAAACTTTGGAGGGGGGTGGGTGGGTCATTTTGGATGAACCTTCTTGGGTTTTTCTTTTGCCCTTGGGGAAATTCTTCACTTCCTGTCCCATAGCCAAAACAGGAAGTGAGAGGAAGTCTTTCCAAAGTGAGGGAATCCCCAGTTGTCACCAGAACTGGTGTCCCCATTGGAAGATTTCCCCTCTGTTCCTGTTCTGGTGACAACCCAAGATTTGGCATCTTCTTTCACATTCGGTGATAATGATCACCAAGGTGCAGGGGCGGACTGACCATTTAGAAACCGGGGTCAGTAAGGGGCCCCATGAGATGCCCCTGGTACCTTTTTCATAGGCTTTTTTGAGTTTGGGCAAGGACACAGGGGCCCCATGATCCCCTATTGGCTGGGGGCCCCATGAGTTGTCAGTCCGCCCCTGGCCATGAGGCTCCATATCTCCATATCATAAGGGAGACCAAGTGTAAGGCCTAGCCAGAGCCAAGTTTGACTTTTACAGGAAAAGTCAAGATCTGCATATACTGTACACTATATTGGCAAAAAATATTGGGACACCTGCCTTTACATGAAGTTTAATGGCCCCCCAGTCTTAGTCCGTAGGGTTCAATATTAAGTTGACCTGCCCTTTGCAGCTATAACAGCTTCAACTCTTCTGGGAAGGCCGTCCACAAGGTTTAGGAGGGTGTCTATGGGAATGTTTGACCATTCTTCCAGAAGAGCATTTGTGAGGTCAGGCACTGATGTCGGGGAGGAGGCCTGGCTCACAGTCTCCGCTCTGATTCATCCCAAAGGTGTTCTATGGGGTTGAGGTCAGGACTCTGTGCAGGACAGTCAAGTTCCTCCACCCCAAACTGGCTCCTCCATGTCTTTATGGACCTTGCTTTGTGCACTGGTGCGCAGTCATGTTTGAACAGGAAGGAGCCATCCCCAAACTCTTCCCACAAAGTTGGGAGGATATGAAATTGTCCAAAATGTCTCGGTATTCTGATGCCTTAAGAGTTCACTTCACTCGAACTAAAGGGCCAAGCCCAACCCCTGAAAAACAACCCCACACCATAATCCCCCCTCCACCAAACTTTACACTTGGCACAATGTTGTCAGGCAAGTACCATTCTCATGGAACCCACCAAACCCAGACACGTCCATCGGATTGCCAGACAGAGAAGCGTGATTGGTCACTCCAGAGAACACGTCTCCACTGCTCTAGAGTCCAGTGGCGGCGTGCTTTACACCACGGCATCCAACTATTTGCATTGCACTTAGTGATGTAAGGCTTGGATACAGCTGCTCGGCCATGGAAACCCATTCCATGAAGCTCTCTACGCACTGTTGTTGTGCTAATCTGAAGGCAAAACAAAGTTTGAAGGTCTTTAGCTATTGACTCTGCAGACAGTTGGCGACTTTTGCGCACTGTGCACTTCAGCATGCGCTGTTCCCACTCTGTCATTTTATGTGGTCTACCACTTTGTGGCTGAGATGTTGTTGTTCCTAGTTGCCTCCACTTTGTTATAATCCCACTAACAGTTGAGCGTGGAATATTTAGTAGCCAGGAAATGTCACGGATGGACTTGTTGCACAGGTGACCACCTATCACGGGACCACGCTTGGAGTCATTGAGCTCCTGAGAGCGACCCATTCTTTCACCAATGTTTGTAGAAGCCGTCTGCATGCCTAGGGGCTTGATTGTATACCACTGTGGCCATAGAGGTGATTGGAACATCTGAATCCAATGATTTGAAGGGCTGGCACAATACTTTTGACAATATAGTGTATCTCCGTATCTGCTGGTCATTGTGACATGCTGTATTTACTGAAGGCAGCCTCTGCTTATGTATTTTTTCATTATATGTTCAGTTTGAAATGCCAGGTTTATCACAGAGAACAGCGTAGGCATATTTCTGCACCAAAAGAAAACAGGTTACACATGCCTAGGCCAAAAGGGAAGAACGCTAGCCCACCTCCCTGCCAAACAGAATAGCATAGGGCCACCTCAAAGCCAAAGAGAACAGCATAGGCCCGCCACTCAGCCAAAATATAATCATATAGGTCCACCTCTCAGCCAATAGAGAACATTGTAGGCCTGCCACTCATCCAAAAGAGAGATGTATAGGCCTTCCTTAGCCAAAAGAGAACAGATTAGTTCCTCCTTTCAGCCAAAAAGGGTCAGCATAGGCCCAACTCTTAGTCAATAGAGACGAGTGTAAGCTCCTCTCTTAGTCAAAAGAGAACAGTAAAAGCCCATCTCTTATCCATAAGAAAACAGCACAGGTCCACCTCTCCACCAATAGAGCATAGTGTAGGTTCACCTACGAACTGCAAAAGAGCTGCAAACTGCAAACGAACTGTGTAGGCCGGCCTCAGCTAAAAGGGAACAGCATAGGCCCACTTCTCAGCCACTAGAGCACAGTGTAGGATCACCTACACACCAAAGCAGAACAGCATAGGCTTGCCTTTCAACCGAAAGAGAACTACGCAGGCCTACCTCAGCCAACTGAGACTAGCGTAGGTCAACCTTTCAGCTAAAAGAGAACAGTGAAGGTCTTCTTGTCAGCCAATAGAGAACATTAAATGGAAAGGCAAACGCCAATGAAAATAATACTTCAGCATGGCATGTTTGTATATCTTTTGGGGTCTCTCCATCTGAATCCATTTGTCCGCCCAACTACTGAAGCGACCGGCAAAGCCCGATTATCACCATGCTCCACAATGGATTCTCCATAAAGTGGAAAAGTCAGGGAGTCTGGCTATGAGTGACAACAAGACCCCAATGAGGGAGTACAGACCCAAAGTGCTGTGCAGAAATCTGGCCCAGTCCCCAGGGTCTCCAAAAAATGTGCAGCTAAATTGGATCTAACATTAGGTATATTTTATATCAGTGTTTCTCAACCTTTTTTTCAGTCAAGGCACCTTTTAAAATTATGGACTGTCCTGAGGTACTCTTTAAAAATATGGACAGTCTTGAGGCACCCCATTCTAAAATAGGGTGTCTCAAGACTGTCCATAATTTTAAAAGGGCACCCCATTCTAAAATGTTTTATATAACACAGCAACATCCACACATGTAGGACACCCAACATTAGAGGTGATTTATTCTTGCAAAGCAAATACACTTTTGCAAACTAGTACTGAGTAGTATTCCCATGTTTCTCTTCTCCCTCAGTTTTTCTGCATCGCTGAGCTAATGTGACCCCAGCACTGATGGAGAGGAGCAGGAGGGGGTCAAACTAGGATGCTGTGCAGGCAGCTGACAACCTCCTTATCAACAGATGATGTCATTGGTTGTTAGGACACTGGAGGCTAGAAGGTGGTAATGGTGCACAATGAAATCCTGTGGCTTTGTGTAACAAAAAGGCAGACTTGTCCATCTGCTGGCTTGCATACAAGGTTTTGTCAATCTTTAGACATTTTGCCAAGGCACCCCTGAAGAAACCTCAAGTCACCCTTGAAGAAACCTCAAGGCACACTGGTTGGGAAAGGCTGTTTTATATGTCTAGCACAGGCATGAAGAAACCTCAAGGTACCCCTGAAGAAACCTCAAGGCACCCCTGAAAAAACCTCAAGGCACCCTGGTTGGGAAAGGCTGTTTTATATGTCTAGCACAGGCATGAAGAAACTTCAAGGCACCCTTGAAGAAACCTCAAGGCACCCTGGTTGGGAAAGGCTGTTTCATATGTCTAGCACAGGCATGAAGAAACTTCAAGGCACCCCTGAAGAAACCTCAAGGCACCCTGGTTGGGAAAGGCTGTTTTATATATCTAGCACAGGCATGAAGAAACCTCAAGGCACCCTTGAAGAAACCTCAAGGCAGCCCTGAAGAAACCTCAAGGCACCCTGGTTGGGAAAGGCTGTTTTATATGTCTAGCACAAGCATGAAGAAACTTCAAGGCACCCCTGAAGAAACCTCAAGGCACCCTGGTTGCAAAAGGCTGTTTTATATATCTAGCACAGGCAAGAAGAAACCTCAAGGCACCCCTGAAGAAACCTCAAGGCACCCCTGAAGAAACCTCAAGGCACCCCTGAAGAAACCTCAAGGCACCCCTGAAGAAACCTCAAGGCACCCTGGTTGGGAAAGGCTGTTTTATATGTCTAGCACATGCATGCTTAATAATGTGTGAGTAGAGCACCTGTAGGTACATATCACCTCCCACGGAGATCACAGTACGCTCCCCTGACAATCACTTCATTTTGTTTTTTTATCTTCTAAAAGGTGGCATCGTCTTTGTTCAGGCCTCATCAGGGGCGTATTTACCACAAGGCAAACAAGGCATTTGCCTTGGGCGGCATTATTCAAGGGGGCAGCAGCATCTTTCAGGGGGGCAGCGGCACCTTTCAGGGGGGCAGCGCTGCCCCCCAAAAGAAAGGATGGCAGAAGAGATGCAAACAACATGGGGACCGGGTGGGATCTGAGAGAGCCTGCGGGCTGCATGATGGTGTATGTAGAGCCTGACTCTTGTTCCTGGGGATGTCCGGAGCTGTGAAGGTGAGTGTCTGCCCTCTCACTGGGGTAGGGGGGGTTGCCAGTGTATGGGTGGCAATGGTAGTGGAAGGCTCTCTCGGGTGGGGGGGGGCTGAGTTGCTGTTGGTCAATGTCAGGCTCTCTTTGGGGGGGGAGGGGGGTGTTGGTCAGTGTCAGGGTCTCTCCTTGGGGGGGGGGGTGATTTTTGTGTTACCTAGGGCAGCATGAATCCTACACACATCACTGGGTCTCCTCCAGGGTCACCATACTTCCTGGACTGAGATGGTGGCTCATAGATTTCTAAATCATGTAAATCATGGTGCCTGTGCAGTTCTTGGTTGTATTCACAAAACACAGATCAGCCCTCTACTGCAGCCTCTCATCTTCCGACGTGCTACAAAGTTATAATGTTGCAGTCTAAGGACTGGGTGGAGAGGAGACTTATGCAGGCCATACATGGGTCGAATTCCGAACAAATTTTCTTTAGAAAGTCAGAAATTTTGTGCTTTTTGTAATCCGATGGTGCCGCCATTGATTTTGAAATTCAACCAACCAAGCCTTCAATTTCTCGTCATGTGGCTACAGAAAAGAATTTTCGTGGCCAAGAATTTTCTTTTCTTTCCAGGTCACAGCTGCATATTTCTCGCACGATTCTCCCATCATTGATTCGAAATTCGTTGGTTTTTCAAAATATTTCCAACATGCCTGATCACTCAGATTCGATGGTCACACGAAAATCGTCCATTTCTGTGACCCGCTAATGGTGCGAAATTCGAACAAAAATTCTTAGAAAAGATTTTCAAAAGAAAATTCTTTCAGTATTCGACCAGTGTATGGCCGACTTAAAGAAATGCTTCCTGCTGCCTCCAGCAGATTGATGACATTATCTCAGCCTAGGCGAAGTCACTGCACTGGGGTTCAAGGATGGCTTTTTAATGATGAACAGTGGGGATTATTTGAAAAATGATGCTGTAAATTGTGATATGTCAGGAATTTATTTGTGCAGACCAGGGCGGACTGACAACTCATGGGGCCCCCGGGCAATAGGGGATCATGGGGCCCCTGTGTCCTTGCCCAAACTCAAAAAAGCCTATGAAAAAGGTACCAGGGGCATCTCATGGGGCCCCTAACTGACCCCGGGCCCTCGGGCAGTGCCCGAGTTTCCAAATGGTCAGTCCGCCCCTGGTGCAGACTTATATAGTTACTGAAAAATCCAGACAAGTGTTTCTGCTGCCTGTGCACTCAGTGGGGTGATTTCCTTCCTGGTGACAACAAGACATGAAATGAATGGTGCAGATATCACTGGGAAAGGAAGACACAGACAACAATGAGAACTAGAGATGAGCGAATCGAACATGGCGAAGTGGAATTCGTTCCGAAGATTTGGAAAAATTCTATTTGCGACGAATCCGAAGATTAGTAAACTTCGGATGCACGAATCGAATTTTCCCAAAAATGGCGGCGACATGTGTGGCGACGGAGAAAATGGACAGAGAAGATGGGGCGGGGATCTCTGGGAAGGCGCGCAGACAAGGCGCGCTGACCCATAATGCATCATGACATGTGATCGCATTAGCCAATCAGCAGCCAGCCAGCACTGTGTAATGGTGGAGCTATAAATCGCGGCCATCTTAGAATTCTCCATTAGCCTCCGGTCATTCAAGAGAGACAGACCTGTGTGTATTAAGGGACAGAGTTAGGGCCACAGAGACTTTAGGGCCACAGAATCGTTACTCAGGGACACAGAATCGTTACTCAGGGACACAGAATCGTTACTCAGGGACACAGAATCGTTACTTAGGGCCACAGCTATCAAAGAATCGAAAATTTAAAGTGACATACACCCTTTTTTTTTTTGGTGGCTGTCGTGCACAGTTGGTGCTGCAGTTTGCCGATTGTGCAAAATAAACTGACTTTCTGCTTCACAACCACTATTGTACGTTCAAAGAGTTAAATCCATATACACGCCGGCTGGCGGTAATATTTTTTGGGTGATTAGTGCATTCCAGTGACATAAACGTACAGTTTCCAGCCAACGGCAAGCTGCAATTGACCGATTGTGTACAATAAACTGACTTTCTGCTTCACAACCACTATTGTACGTTCAAAGAGTTAAATCCGTTTTTATTTTTGGGGTGCTTATTGAATTAAAGAGTATGTCAGACAACACGCAGAGGAGTGGCAGAGGAGGCAATGTTTCAGGAGCGAGCAGACGTGGCAGCAGAGGAAGGGGTCGAGGCAGCACTAGTCGCAGCCAGAGGCCAGTGCTCCCGGTGTCATCCAGCGGTCGTGTCTCCACCGACAACCCTGCCGTCATCGATTGGTTGACTCGGTCGTCTTCCTCTTCCCAGGTCACCTCTGACACCTACAGCCAACGGTCGGTGGGTACGTCAGACACAACCGTTAGTTGGCATGGCCCGGGAGCAAGCCCACTGAAATCACGTGTCCTCGACCTGCCCCTGTCCTTTGGTGTTCCCTCACCAAGCGAAGTATCGCATGCTGTGGGCTCAGCCCCACTGTACAGTGAGGAAGAGCTAACAGAGGGCGGTCAGGAACGGGGGGAGACATCCGCCTCTTCAGCAGCCAGGCGAAGAAGTAGTGGCGAGGAGAGTGGCTCGGTAGCCGGTCTAGAGACAGGTCTGTCTCCTGACCGAGGCGGAGACCCTAATTGATGATGATGAGGCTGATCGCACTTGGCAGCCTCGTCGTCATCAGGCTATTGCTTCCGCATCATCAGGAGAAGAGGGTGCCAGCTTGGCAGCGAGCAAAACAGTCGGTGGGTTGCCCAGGAGGCAGCAGGGTCGCAGCAGTGTCAGTGGAGGCAAACGGCCACGGAGTAGAGCACCAGCTGCCATGTGCCACTTTCAGGTCTCCTCACACTGCTGGTGGGTTCCATTTTGTCATAGGGTGCTGTATGGCCTCCCATTGCTGCTGCCTCCACCGCCACACTGTGGCTCCACACTCTGGTTTTGGCCCCGTGACTGCCCAAATGAGTGAAGTGTGCGGTGATTCTAAGATCGACGGCTCTCATCTGCATGTCATACTGACTGACAGTATTATTTCTCTTCCCCAGCAGACTCCAAGGGCATTTAAATTAAAGGTACAGTGTTCTGCACTAATATAAAGGCTCTCTGAAGCCTAGAAACACCCTTTTTATAAGTTAAATTTGCAGCGAATATATTCGGCTCGAAGCAAATTTATTCGGCGAATTCGGCGAATCAGCCGAACCGAATTTTTGAATAATTCGCTCATCTCTAATGAGAACCAGTAATGTAGTATTAGATGGATATCCCATCACTTGTTCCTGCACTTGTGACGGTTAAATTTCCCCAACAGGGGCACAGCCAGCACTTAAAAAAAAATATATATAAATAAAAAAATTTTGGTTGCAGTTGGGCTTTAATGCAGCCTAGCAATGCTTCTTCCCCCAATGGCTGAGCTACCAGTTTCATGGACAGCTGGCCGTTAAAGTGGCTGTAAACTTCAGACATGAAGTATGAACAAAGCATATCCATCTATAGTGTGTACTTGTCTCAGTTAGGAGTGTCATTTCTGCCTGCTGCCTCCTTCCTCTTCTATCAGCATGAGTCACTTCTGACAGGTTTTCCTGACACCAAGAAAAAAAAGGAGACAGGGGAGGGATCTCCGTAACCCTTTTTTAAATTTTCCTTTTTACTGACATGCGTTGCCCGGTTCACATAGTCCTTGCTTCATAAGCCAGTTATAGACCGGGGCGGGTGCCATGTTTTATTTTACTGTTGATTTTAAGGTGAGTGGGTGCACTGGACGCCCTGGCTGCCATTGTGCTGCATGCTGGGTGTCCTTTGCACTCCTGTACCTTTAAGAGGGATGGGCTCCCTGATGTGCACATGCCCTTGGTCTATCCTTTAAATGTATGTGCCTCTACTATGGGGGCTCTCAAATTTGTAAAGTTAGGACCACAGAATACCAGGGTGTCGTGACGTGGCTCTGTGGCTTACGTACAGTTGCAAGAAAAAGTATGTGAACTCCTTGGGATTACGTGGAGTTTTGCATGAATTGGGCATAAAATGTGCTCTGAACGTCATCTAAGTCACAACAATAGAAGAACACAGTCTGCTGAACATAATACTACACAAACATTAGATGTTGCCATGGTTTAATTGCACATAACATGTAAACATTCACAGCGCAGGGAGGAAAAAGTATGTGAGGCCCTAGCTTAATGACTTCTCCCAGAGCTAATTGGAGCCAGGAGTGAGCCAACCTTGACTCCAATCAGTGTGATGATATTGGATGTGTTGCTGACAGCTGTCCTGCCCTTAAAAAACACACAGCTGTTTTGGGTTTACTGGTTTCAAGAAGCACTGTCTGATGTGAACCATGCCTCGCAGAAAAGAGCTCTCAGAAGACCTACCATCAAGAATTGTTGACTTGCATGAAGCTGGAAAGGGTTACAAAAGTATCTCCAAAAGCCTTGATGTTCATGTGTCCACGGTAAGACAGACTGTCTACAAATGGAGAAAGTTTAGCACTGTTGCTACTCTCCCTAGGCGTGGTCGTCCTGTAAGAATGACTGCAAGAGCACAGCGCAGAATGCTGCATGAGGTAAAGAAGAACCCCAGAGTGTCAGCTAAAGACCTACAGAAATCTCTGGCTCATGCTAACATTTTTGTTGACACATCTACAATAAGGAAAACATTAAACAAGAATGGAGTACATGGGAGGACACCACGGAGGAAGCCATTGCTGTCCAAAAAGAATATTGCAGCATGTTTGAAGTTTGCAAAAGAGCACCCGGATGTTCCATAGCACTACTGGCAAAATATACTGTGCACAGATGAAACCAAGATTGAGTTGTTTGGGAAGAACACACAACACTATGTATGGAGAAAAAAAGGCCCAGCACACCAACATCAAAACCTCATCCCCACTGTGAAACATGGCGGAGGGAGCATCATGGTTTGGGGCTGCTTTGCTGCCTCAGGGCCTGGACGGATTGTTGTCATTGATGGGAAAATGAATTCCAGAGTTTATCAAGACATTTTGCAGGAAAACGTACGACCATCTGTCCGCCAACTGAAGCTCCGTAGAGGATGGGTGATGCAACAGGACAATGACCCAAAGCATACAAGTAATTCAACAAAACAATGGCTGCAACAGCACAGAATACGCCTTCTGGAGTGGCCCAGTCAGAGTCCTGACCTCAACCCGATTGAAATGCTGTGGCATGACCTTAAGAGAGTGATTCACACCAGACATCCCAAGAATATTGCTACACTGAAACAGTTTTGTGAAGAGGAGTGGTCCAAAATGACTCCAGATCGTTGTGCAGGTCTGATCTGCAACTACAGGAAACGTTTGGTTGAAGTTATTGCTGCCAAAGGAGAGTCAACCAGTTATTAAGTCCAAAGGTTCACATACTTTTTCCTCCCTGCACTGTGAATGTTTACATGTTATGTGCAATTAAACCACGGCAACATCTAATGTTTGTGTAGTATTATGTTCAGCAGACTGTGTTCTTCTATTGTTGTGACTTAGATGACGTTCAGAGCACATTTTATGCCCAATTCATGCAAAACTCCACGGAATCCCAAGGGGTTCACATACGTTTTCTTGCAACTGTATGTATTTGCAAATGTGTGCTAACTAAACCCCTGTTTTTAATGCATACTGTTAGACAGGCTAATTTGGTTGTTGGCAAGCTGGCTGGCGAGTTGATTTTTGAACCCTTTTTTTTTTATTTTCCTTTTTACTGAGATCTCCGTAACACAGCCTGTGATTGACAGCCTCAGCTCTGTTTCTGTGTGCTGTGTGAAGAGGGTGTCTCCCTTCCCTCCAATCAGCTCTCCTCACTAATCGCTGCAGAGTCATATATCAACCGACTTAAAATACACCCAGGGGCGGACTGACCATTTGGAAACTCGGGCACTGCCCGGGAGCCCGAGGTCAATAGGGGGCCCCATGAGATACCCCTGGTACCTTTTTCATAGGCTTTTTTGAGTTTGGGCAAGGACACAGGGGCCCCATGATACCCTATTTCCCGGGGGCCCCATGAGTTGTCAGTCCGCCCCTGAATACACCCAAAGTCCAAATAAATGTCCCAAATCGTGCACAATTGTCCCAATTACATCCAGATCTTGATAAATAGATACCCACTTCGTACAAACTGAAGATGAATCCCAGATGCTTTTCAAATACCTCAAAAAAAGAAAAAACTGGACATAGTGTATTATCTTAGGTCTCAGAGACAGTGCCACATGTGCACCATGCAAACACTATAGTGCTACAGCTGCAGAGTGCAACTTCAGCTCCCCCCCCCCCCCCGGTTTCTGACAGCTCAGACAAGCTTTATAAATTCAGCCCTTTGAATGGCTGTAGAATGAGAAGACTACAGATAAACAGGTACAACCAGGGGCGGACTGACAACTCATGGGGCCCCCGGGCAATAGGGGATCATGGGGCCCCTGTGTCCTTGCCCAAACTCAAAAAAGCCTATGAAAAAGGTACCAGGGTCATCTCATGGGGCCCCCTACTGACCCCGGACCGAGTTTCCAAATGGTCAGTCCGCCCCTGGGTACAACTCATGTAGGAGGATTTGTTTTATCTCTGTGTATCACCTGAGGCCGGTCACTTCACGGGGTATATGTAAGGGTTTACAACCACTGTAAGAAGTCTGTATTTGTGTGCGCAGTGACAGTGCGTCAGGACTCAGCAGCAGCCTATCGACAAATTTCCTGAGATGGACAGCTTGTCCCCCCCCCCCGCCCCGAGGTTTGCAGTCGCCTACGGAAGCCCCCCCGTCTTTGTGGATTTGTCTCCCAGCAGCCAAGCCTTGCCCAATCTATTTCAATCAATGGCGGGGACGCAGCTGATAAGCCGACCGCGCCGCACGCACCTGACAATCGCCCTGACCTTTCCCCGGGATGAATCTATTTGCTTAATACGTTTCTGGGGACGCGGCTGCGAATCTCATCCTATAGATTGGCTTCTATACAGGGAATACCCTGCAGACCGGCAGGCGAGCTTAGGCCAAATAATGTATTCCTATTACCCAAGGCGCGCAGTGGATTTCCTTTGTTTTCAAACAGCTCTGGCCTCTCTTTTACGGAGATATTTGTCATTCAAATAAAATCTTTTATTCTCGTAGCACGCCGTGCGGGGAGAAGACGGCGTAGCGGCTGTGCGAGAGCGCCGTAATCAAATCAAACACATTCAGATGGGTCGCTGTTTGGTGTCGGGGGCTTCCAGTTGTTGCTGAATAGTGATTACCTGAGGCTGCGGAAGGAAAGGGAAGAATCTGTACAATGCATTTATTTCACTCGTTTTATAGAACGCAGATCTGATGCGCCTTTACTGGGAACACAGGGCCATACTTGTCAGTGCCGGCCCGCAATGAAGCCTACAATCCAATGTTTCTTATACATATATTCAACTTATTTCACAGTTTATTCGTGGTTTTTTCGGTAGTTGTAGGAAACTCGAGCAAACATAGAACATACAAACGCCAAATGATGGTGGGAACTGACCCCAGGACCCCAGTGCTGTAGTGTGCAGGTAATACTATAAAGCTCAAGCTTTTTCTTTAGAAGAGTGATCTCCAAACTGTGGCCAAGGGGGCAGATGAGGCCCTTCACTAGTCTTTATCTGGTCCTTGGGGGACTATTCCTCCCACTCAGTGGACAGCAGGACATTTTCTACTCCCAATGGTCACAGTCTGGACCATGGGCGGACTGACCATTCAAGCACTCGGGCACAGCCCGAGGGCTCAGGGTCAGTAGGGGGCCCCATGAAATGCCTCTGGTACCTTTTTATAGGCTTTTTTGGGTGTGCTTTGAGTGTGGTCAAGGACACAGGGGTCCCATGATCCCCTATTGCCCGGGGGCCCCATGAGTTGTCAGTCCGCCCCTGCTCCCACTAACCCTTAAATGGGTCACTATTCCTCTCGATGACAAGGATGGGACAGTATTCCTCTCACTGACACCAACAAGGGGCACTATTTCTCCCAGTGACACCAACAACGGAGCACTATTCTTCCCAACAACAGCAGGACATTTTCTACTCCCAATGGCCACAATCTGGACCAGGGGTGGACTGACCATTCAAACACTCGGGCACTGCCTGAGGGCCCAGGGTCAGTAGGGGGCCCCAAGAAATGCCCCTGGTACCTTTTTATATGCTTTTTTGGGTGTGCTTTGAGTGTGGTCAAGGACACAGGGGCCCCATGATCTCCTATTGCCCGGGGGCCCCTTGAGTTGTCAGTCCGCCCCTGCTCCCACTAACCCTTAAATGGGTCACTATTCCTCTCGATGACAAGGATGGGACAGTATTCCTCTCACTGACACCATATCCCCCCTTATGTATTATACATGGAGATCATATCCCCCTTATGTATTATACACGGTGATCATATCCCCCCTTATGTATTATACATGGAGATCATATCCCCCCTTATGTATTATACATGGAGATCGTATCCCTCCTTATGTATTATACATGGAGATCATATCCCCCCCTTATGTATTATACATGGAGATCATATCCCCCTTATGTATTATACATGGTGATCATATCCCCCCTTATGTATTATACATGGAGATCATATCCCCCCCTATGTATTATACATGGAGATCATATCCCCCCTTATGTCTAATACATGGTGATCATATCCCCCCTTATGTATTATACATGGAGATCATATCCCCCTTATGTATTATACATGGAGATCATATCCCCCCTTATGTATTATACATGGAGATCATATCCCCCTTATGTATTATACATGGAGATCATATCCCCCCTTATGTATTATACATGGAGATCATATCCCCCCTTATGTATTATACATGGAGATCATATCCCCCCTTATGTATTATACATGGATATCATACCCCCCCTTATGTATTATACATGGAGATCATATCCCCCCTTATGAATTATACATGGAGATCATACCCCCCTTATGTATTATACATGGAGATCATATCCCCCCCTTATGTATTATACATGGAGATCATATCCCCCCCTTATGTATTATATATGGAGATCATATCCCCCCTTATGTATTATACATGGATATCATATCCCCCCTTATGTATTTATACATGGAGATCATACCCCCCTTATGTATTATACATGGAGATCATATCCCCCCTTATGTATTTATACATGGAGATCATATCCCCCCTTATGTATTATACATGGAGATCATATCCCCCCTTATGTATTATACATGGAGATCATATCCCCCCTTATGTATTATACATGGAGATCATATCCCCCCTTATGTATTATACATGGAGATCATATCCCCCCCCTTATGTATTATACATGGAGATCATACCCCCCTTATGTATTATACATGGAGATCATATCCCCTGTTATGTATTTATACATGGAGATCATATCCCCCCTTATGTATTATACATGGAGATCATATCCCCCCTTATGTATTTATACATGGCGATCATATCCTCCCTGATGTATTATACATGGAGATCATATCCCCCCTTATGTATTATACATGGAGATCATATCCCCCCTTATGTATTATACATGGAGATCATATCCCCCCTTATGTATTTATACATGGAGATCATATCCCCCCTGATGTATCATACATGGTGATCATATCCCTCCCTTATGTATTATACATGGAGATCATATCCCCCCTTATGTATTATACATGGAGATCATATCCCCCCTTATGTATTATACATGGAGATCATATCCCCCCTTATGTATTATACATGGTGATCATATCCCCCTTATGTATTATACATGGAGATCATACCCCCCTTATGTATTATACATGGTGATCATATCCCCCCTTATGTATTATACATGGAGATCATATCCCCCCTTATGTATTATACATGGAGATCATATCCCCCCTTATGTATTATACATGGAGATCATATCCCCCTTATGTATTATACATGGAGATCATATCCCCCCTTATGTATTATACATGGAGATCCTATCCCCCCCTTATGTATTATACATGGAGATCATATCCCCCCTTATGTATTATACATGGAGATCATATCCCCCCTATGTATTATACATGGAGATCATATCCCCCCTATGTATTATACATGGTGATCATATTCCCCCTTATGTATTATACATGGAGATCATACCCCCCTTATGTATTATACATGGAGATCATATCCCCCTTATGTATTATACATGGAGATCATATCCCCCTTATGTATTATACATGGAGATCATATCCCCCTTATGTATTATACATGGAGATCCTATCCCCCCCTTATGTATTATACATGGAGATCATATCCCTCCTTATGTATTATACATGGAGATCATATCCCCCTTATGTATTATACATGGAGATCATATCCCCCCCTTATGTATTATACATGGAGATCATACCCCCCTTATGTATTATACATGGAGATCATATCCCCCCTTATGTATTTTACATGGAGATCATATCCCCCCTTATGTATTATACATGGAGATCATATCCCCCTTTTATCTCCTCTTCTCCAGAGAGAATATATTCAGTTCCTCTAATCTTTCCTCATAGCTGAGCTCCTCCATGCCTATTATCAGTTTAGTTGCCCTTCTCTGTACTTCCTCCAGTTCCCCAATGTTCTTTTTGTGAATTGGTGCCCAAAACTATATCTCTCTCTGGAGTCTATACCTCTCCTATACAAGAGAGGATTTTGCTCGCTCTAGAACCCGCAGCTTGGCAATGCATGCCATTATTTAGCTTGTGATCTACCAGAACCCCCAGATCCTTTGTGTAGAGGGCAGAGCTGTGGAGGCCCCACCCACTATAGGCTGGCTGCAAAAAACTACAGGAGAGGCGGAGACAAGACCAGTCACCTTGCACAAAGAGAGAGAGCAGCAGTGACCGGTCTTTATTACAAGAAGCCAACATTTTCTCACTGGATTACTTCACAGATCTGGAAGAAATACATAAAGCACACCAAGAGTCAAGGAAGAATGCACATGACACATTCAGCATCATGGTCTACTTTATCTGGGCAGATATTTCTGATTACAGAAGGAACCGTGAAGTCTGACCACCATAGCTCTTGATGTTGTACCATTGGTCTTCATCGTAATCTTCTCCCTGACCTGTTTAACCAACATAAGTTGTGTGGAGGAGGTTGGACATTTTTCCCCAACAGAAAGGATCAGCAAACTGTTGGAACTGAGACTTTACAACATATAATAAAAGGCAATGATCGCTGATTCTGGAATTCAGTGCCACCCTTCGCTATCCAACGAGAGTGCCTAATCAGCACTCAGCGACCAAGCTCGGGATGAGAGGACACCTCCGAGACAGTTTACACACTTTACATGCCTGACAGGTTCTTTAACATAAAAAAGTCCTTTAGACTTTGTGATGGGAGTGACTTTGGGTGGGGGGCCCATGGAACACTGCTCACTTTAGAGAGGTGGGGAGACCCCTGTCTCAGCTCCCCATATCCCTCTTATGTTTAAGTCACCCTGTGCCTGTTAGGGGTGCAGGGTGAAATGTTCTACCATTGTGTAGACATCAGTGTAGACACTATTGTGTCCACCTCTGCCACCCCCCTCTGCCTCTCCCTCCACTGGCTCCCGATTGCCCAACGCATCAAATCTAAACTTCTAATCCTGACCTACAAAGCCGTTCATAACACTGCCCCTGACTACCTCACCAACCTGATCCCCAAGTACCACCCTACCCGTACCCTTCGCTCCTCACAGGATCTCCTTCTATCCTGCTCCCTGGTCTCCTCCTCCCATGCACGACTGCAGGACTTCTCCAGGTCCTCCCCTATTCTCTGGAACTCACTGCCCCAATCCATCCGACTGTCGCCTTCCCTCCCCACATTCAGGCGCTCCCTCAAAACCCATCTCTTCAGGGAAGCCTACCCCAACCTCACCTAACGGCCATTCTCCCTCATTCCTCCCACCACTTCATCCCCCTCAGCCACTTCCTATTGTTCCACTACCCCCTCCCTCCTAGATTGTAAGCTTGAAAGAGTAGGGCTCTCTTACCCCTCGTAGGCTGCCTGTTTTTGTTGTACTGTGCCATGTATTGTCCCCCCTATTGTACAGCGCTGAGCAAACCCTTTGGCGCTATATAAACTCGATGTAATAATAATAATAATAATAATAGACATGTCTAGGATATAGGTGGGGGTTGGTCATTGCTTAATGCCATGTGGTTTTTTCCCATTGTTCTACTGTGTGTCTTGCTTGGGAGCAAACTATTATGAGATGTATGTGTTTGTGTATTGGCTTGGTGGGGGGTGTTTCCGGCAGCCCTTCCCCCTGATGGGACTGTCTGCTGATGTGTTTCTTGTTGTTAGATTTGGTTTGCCCCACCCTGTGTCCTTATGCAGGGAGGTGGGTTGTTCCCTTGAATGTATATATCTTGTGTCTGTGTTAAAATAAAGCCGTCTATTTCCTGATTTATTTAAAAACTGGTCGTGTCTAGTCTTGTATGGCCAGCGGTGGGGTCCGTGGATGGTGTTTGGACAGGGAAGCAGGAGCCTAACGGAAATACCCAAGTGCAGTCAGGGTCCGGTTCCGTTACAGACTTCCATACATGTTCTTTTTTTTACTCCTGTTGCTGCTTGCCAGCTGTAAACTGCTTGGGTGTCAGGGCAGGAGCTGGGAAACAGACAGGCAGGCCTAATAACAATGTAACGCACAGGCTGACGACAACCACCACCCACAGACCGAAGTCCCTCAGGGCGTGGAGTCTAAGTCCCAGGCTGCCCTTCACCAGGGCCCCTGATGGTGGGGATGGACTTGACGCAGCCAGGAACCAGGTCGCGGCCCCCGAGGCACCCCAGCTGAGGTAATGGCCGCCGCCAATGGCGTGTAGCTTAGTGGTAAAGACAATAGAGTAGTCGGGCAGGCCGGGTCAACAACAACGAGACAAAATGGTACAGGACAGCAGACGAGAATCACAGGTCACGAGCCGGGTTCAACAACGGAGGGTCAGATCAAAGGAGAACACAAAGAATGGTCAGGTCACAAGCCGAGTCAGATTCCAGGAGAGTCACGAGAGTCAGAACAGAGAAACAGCAACACAAAGACACAAGACACAAGACACAAGTGCAAAGAGCATGTGCGGAACACAGGCTTATATGTCATCAGCCACACCCCTCTGGGGGATGGACCTCAGAGACCTGAAGGCATAAAAGATTCCCACCATGCTCTGCAGAAATCCAAGATGGATGCCAGCACATGGAGTAACATAACCTCTGGTAAAAAGGTAGGACCTTGACAGTGGGTAGCAGTTATATTCAAGTTTGTGTGATTCCACTAGGAATTTTGTGAAGGAGCACCTTGGGGCTTCACGCATCTACAACCCCAGTATTAATAAAATAGGAAACAGTGGGTGGAGCCAAGAGGACACGGCAAAATGAAGAACCCAAGAATTAGAGATAGACAAGTAATTATAGAGAAAAGGAGAAAATATATAAATAAAATCCATGGATGAGGTGAACATGGACTTTACGCCTTGGAGCAGGGAGAAAGAAGAGATCAGACCCAGGTAGACGGTGAGCAGGAAGCCGCTCTACGCAGCATACGGCCTAACCAGGGTGCAGATAAAAGACGAGGCATTGTGGAACCAATTTAGATATAGTTCTGAGAGCAGACTCTGCAAAGATAAGGGCACGCAAGGAAAAATCTAATTAGTCCATACATTACTGATTAAGCAAATGTAAGTGATGTTTATCACATAGAAAAAAGAGGGGGGGGTGTCCTCATTTCTCAAGGACTTCTTGTAGAAACAATACAAGAAAAATGAAGGCTGCGGTTAGATGTAACATCGTACTTTACTGCACATAAATGCAAAGCCAATCAAAGTGCTGTAGGGGCTTTTGGGTTCATTTTTGGGCCACTCACTGAGGCCAGTATAGCTTCACTCCCCATGTCCACTTCATAGAAGTTATGGGTTCAGGGGCGGACTGGCAACTCATGGGGCCCCCGGGTAATAGGGGATCACGGGGCCCCTGTGTCCTTGCCCACACTCAAAGAAGCCTATGAAAAAGGTACCAGGGGCATCTCATGGGGCTCCCTATTGACCCCAGGACCTCGGGCAGTGCCCAAGTTTCCAAATGGTCAGTCCGCCCCGTATGAGTTCCTTATCTGGAATAGCTGTGTGGAAGGTGAAAGAACATAACAGGGGTGTACAGTTGGCCGCAGAGGAGTAAGGGATTTATCTGCATGACCCAAGGCACCATCCTTAAAATTAATCTGTGCTTTGCCCAAGCTAGGCAAAACAACACCTTCTATGAAGACCTACATAGACCTACATAGACATGAACTTAACCTCTCTCCATAACCCTGTGTGCAGCACAGTGGCTAAGTGGTTAGCACTCCTGCCTGGCGGCACTAGGGTTGTTGGTTCAAATCCCAACCATGGCACCACCTGCCTGGTGTTTGCATGTTTTCCCTGTGCCTGCGTGGGTTTCATCTTGTACTCCGGTTTCCTCCCACACTCCAAAGATATGCTGATAGGTGAATTGGCTCCAGTCTAAATTGGCCCTAGTATGTGTATTTATTAACCACTTCCACTCCGGACACTTTCCCCCCCTTCCAGTCCGGACACTTTTACCCCTTTCCAGTCCGGACACTTTTACCCCCTTCCAGTCCGGACACTTTTACCCCCATCCAGTCCGGACACTTTTACCCCCTTCCAGCCCGGACACTTTTACCCCCTTCCAGTCCGGACACTTTTACCCCCTTCCAGTCCGGACACTTTCACCCCCTTCCAGTCCGGATACTTTTACCCCCTTCCAGTCCGGATACTTTCCCCCCCTTCCAGTCTGGACACTTTCCCCCCCTTCCAGTCCGGACACTTTCACCCCCTTCCAGTCTGGACACTTTCACCCCCTTCCAGTCCGGACACTTTTACCCCCTTCCAGTCCGGACACTTTTACCCCCTTCCAGTCCGGACACTTTCCCCCCCTTCCAGTCCGGACACTTTCCCCCCCTTCCAGTCCGGACACTTTCCCCCCCTTCCAGTCCGGACACTTCCCCCCCCTTCCAGTCCGGACACTTTCACCCACTTCCAGTCCGGACACTTTCACCCCCTTCCAGTCCGGACACTTTCACCCACTTCCAGTCCGGACACTTTCACCCACTTCCAGTCCGGACACTTTCCCCTCCTTCCCGTCCGGACACTTCCCCCCCTTCCCGTCCGGACACTTTCCCCCCCTTCCAGTCCGGACACTTTCACCCCCTTCCTGTTCGGACACTTTCACCCCCTTCCAGTCCGGACACTTTCACCCCCTTCCTGTCCAGGCCAATTTTCAGCTTTCAGTGCTATCACACTTTGAATGACAATTGTGCGGTCATGCAAGACTGTACCCATATGAATTTTTTAGCATTTTTTTGAGACAGATAAAGCTTTATTTTGGTGGTATTTTTTCACCACTGGGATTTTTATTTTTTTTTTTGCTATATAAATGAAAAAGTCCAAAAATTTTGAAAAAAAGTTTTTCTTATAAAATTTTGCAAATAAATAATATTTCATCATAAATCTTGGCCAACATTTATTCAGCTATCTTTTTAGTAAAAAAAAAATAACCAAAATTAGTTTATAACCAAAAATTATAATTTTTAAACTTTTTTGTACATTTTTATTTTAATTTTTTATATTATTATTTGTGTTTTTTTTTTTACATACTTTAAAAAACCATGGTGACACTGTACTACTTGTGGGGGGTGATGAAGATTTTTTTTTTTTTACACTGATTGCTTTTACACCCATAAAGGCTGTAATAGCAATCATTTCTCCTTCTCTCCGGCTGCATTCTTGCAGCCATTGAGAAATACTGTGAGAGCTGTGATTGGTCACAGCTTGTCACATGGTACAAGGCTATTGTGAATAGCCTTGTACCATGTGACTTCTGTGATCATTCACAGATTTCACACGTAGTAAGCAATGATGTCAGAAGTGACATCTTGTTGACTACTCTGCATGTGATCACTGATTGGTCAGTCAGTGATCACATGATCGGGACCTCGCACAGAGGTCCCGTACGACGATCGGTGTTCCACTGTGTCCGGAGGACACAACGGGCACCGGATTGCGATGCTGTGCGCTCCCAGGGAACGTGCACAAGCAGGGGGCGGGGGGACCGTTTATAAACACCGACCCGACCCTGCACTGCCACCGTCCAGCCATTTATATACAACGGCCGGACGGGAGGTGGTTAAATTACTCTGGGGAAACAGTAGACACACTTGTTTTCAATGGCAGGAATACCAATATCAATTCCGGCCTCAGTTATCAATGATGTTGTAAAGGCAAACTTCACCGCACTGCTCTTGACACCCCTTGGCTTTGGGTGAATGAGCGGGGGCTTTAAAGTGCCGCAACAATGCCCCATTCGCAGTGTCACTTGACCTCTCTAAGTCCTTAGACAAGTGGCCCAGTAGGGCAATGCCAAGAGGCACTGACATAAATCAATGGCTGTGCAAAACACTTTCTTTGACTGGAACTCTTTGAATTACGGCTTTGCAGTGAACGTCCAGTTCCTTTTGTCTATAAGGTCTATGGAATGTTGTGCGGGAATTCTGTAAACAGCCCTGGATGGTAATAGACAGCTATACCTAGTGCCTTGGCAGAATAAAAACCTACATACCTAAAGTCCTAAATAATACTTGAAGGATTCTTGGCACTGCACTACTGGGCCACTTGTCTAAGGACTTAGAGAGGTCAAGTGACACTGCAAATGGGGCATTGTTGCGGCACTTTAACCTCCCTAGCGGTATGATTATTTCAGATTTTTGGTGCTGAAAGCGGTACCATTATTTTGCATGGAAATATGTATTTTTTTTATTGTAGGCTGTAATTTTTAGGAATAACTCACTGAAATCTGTCCGAACAAGAGTCTAGTAAACATCCCGGGGATGATAAAATTTGAAACATGAAATCATAAATTATAATATAATAAATAATCATAAAAAATAATATAATAATAATAAATGTAATTCAATAATATAATCAAACCAAAAACACTGAAATGTGAAATAGAGCGCCAAGTTCGCACATCGCTGAGCAAAGTCACAGAATCGTTTTCAGTGTCTGATGAGGAATTTCCCCCACAAATCATTATCACTCAATTCTGCAAGTGGTTCTGATTTACTATCGCTGTTCTCTAGCCGGTCTAAAACCGCGTCTGACCTAAAGGGACGCTTTTTGGACGCCATGGACGTTTCTCAGTTTCCAGGCAGAAAGAACAGTAAAAATGCAGGCAGGGCGCCGGACAAAGCACTCGGGACAAAATGTATGTGAAATGGTTTGAAACAGCAATGTTTTACTATGTAAAATTTGTTTGGAAAAACATGACATTTTTTAAAATTTTCAAATTTCCCGCTGCCGGTGGCGCCCGTACGTCCCGACGTCACAGGGACCGGAACACAGAAGCCGGATGCCGGCATCGGCCAGAGGAGATGGCCGAGGACGCTGCAGGGGACACATCGCGGGAGCGCAGGACAAGGTAAGTGCTGCAGGGACTCCCTGAGCAGCGCCGCATGGTAAGCCCGAGTGTAGCTCGGGGGGGTTACCGCTTTTGGTACTGAAACTTTACCCCGAGCTACACTCGGGAATACCGCCAGGGGGGTAAAGCCCCCGCTCATTCACCCAAAGCCAAAGGGTGTCAAGAGCAGTGCGGTGAAGTTTGCCTTTACAACATCATTGATAACTGAGGCCGGTATTGATATTGGTATTCCTGCCATTGAAAACAAGTGTGTCTACCCCAGAGTAATTTAACCACCTCCCGTCTGGCCATTGTATATAAACGGCCGGACGGTGGCAGTGCAGGGTCGGGTGGGTGTTTACAAATGGCCTCCCCGCCCCCTGCTTGTGCGCGCTCCCTGGGAGTGCGCAGCACCACAATCCGGTGCCCGATGTGTCCTCCGGACAGTGGAACACCGATCGTCATACGGGACCTCTGTGCGAGGTCCTGATCATGGGATCACTGATTGGCCAATCAGTGATCACATGCAGAGTAGTAAACAAGATGTCACTTCTGACATCATTGCTCACTACGTGTGAAATCTGTGAATGATTACAGAGATCACATGGCACAGGGCTATTCACAACAGCCTTGTACCATGTGAAAAGCTGTGACCAATCACAGCTCACACAGTATTTCTCAATGGCTGCAAGAATGCAGCCAGAGAGAAGGAGAAATTATTGCTTTTACAGCCTTTATGGGTGTAAAAGTAATTAGTGTAAAAAAAAATCTTCATCACCCCCCACAAGTAGTGCAGTGTCACCATGGTGACCCTGTACTGCTAGGGTGACAGTATTTAAAAAAAAACCCCACATAAATAATAATATAAAAAAATAAAATAAAAATGTAAGAAAATATTTTTAAAAATTATAATTTTTGGTTATAAACTAATTTGGGTTATTTTTTTTTTTTACTAAAAAGATAACGGAATACATTTTGGCCAAGATTTAGGATGAAATATTATTTATTTGCAAAATTTTATAAGAAAATTTTTTTTTTCAAAACTTTTGGACTTTTTCATTTATATAGCAAAAAAAAAATAAAAATCCCAGTGATGAATAAATACCACCAAAATAAAGCTTTTATCTGTCTCAAAAAAATTCAAAAAAATTCATATGGGTACAGTGTTGCATGACCGCGCAATTGTCATTCAAAGTGTGATAGCGCTGAAAGCTGAAAATTGGCCTGGGCAGGAAGGGGGTGAAAGTGTCTGGACTGGAAGGGGGGGAAAGTGTCCGGACTGGAAAGGGGGGAAAGTGTCCGGACTGGAAGGGGGGGAAAGTGTCTGGACTGGAAGGGGGGGAAAGTGTCCGTACTGGAAGGGGGTGAAAGTGTCCAGACAGGAAGGGAGGTGAAAGTGTCCGGACTCGAAGGGGGGGAAAGTGTCCAGACTGGAAGGGGGGGAAAGTGTCCGCAGTGGAAGGGGGGGAAAGTGTCCAGACAGGAAGGGAGGTGAAAGTGTCCGGACTGGAAGGGGGGGAAAGTGTCCAGACTGGAAGGGGGGGAAAGTGTCTGGACTGGAAGAGGGTGAAAGTGTCCAGACTGGAAGGGGGTGAAAGTGTCCGCAGTGGAAGGGGGGGAAAGTGTCCGGACTGGAAGGGGGGGAAAGTGTCCGGACTGGAAGGGGGGAAAGTGTCCGGACTGGAAGGAGGTGAAAGTGTCCGGACTGGAAGGGGGGGAAAGTGTCCAGACAGGAAGGGAGGTGAAAGTGTCCGGACTGGAAGGGGGGAAAGTGTCCGGACTGGAAGGGGGGAAAGTGTCCGGACTGGAAGGGGGTGAAAGTGTCCGGACTGGAAGGGGGGGAAAGTGTCTGGACTGGAAGGGGGGGAAAGTGTCCGGACTGGAAGGGGGTGAAAGTGTCCGGACTGGAAGGGGGGAAAGTGTCTGGACTGGAAGGGGGTGAAAGTGTCCGGACTGGAAGGGGGGGAAAGTGTCCGGACTGGAAGGGGGGGAAAGTGTCCGGACTGGAAGGGGGTGAAAGTGTCCGGACTGGAAGGGGGGAAAGTGTCCGGACTGGAAGTGATTGAGCAGAACAAAGTTGAGACTGGTTAAAAGTTCAGACTACCCTCATTTATATATTGGGAATATTTCAGCATAGGCTTACATCAATGAATTCTAAGAAATGTATATTAAGACTCTTGGGATGGCTCGGAGCCCAGAAACAGCCTACTTATGAAGTTCAATAAAGAGCAGTGTTGATAGACTTTTTTTTTGCCTCGGAGCCACATCTCTCCTTATAGTCAATGGGAATGCAGAAGGAGGTAAAGTGCAGGTCACAAGGAGGTCGACTGCAGGTCTAATGCACCTGTCCGTATAGCAACACCACACGTCTCTTGTGAACTGCCCCTTTGAATCCATTATATTATCACCGAATGCACAATGAAATCTGAATCATCTCAGAAGTGTCTCAAATTGATCACAATTGCAAGTGGAATGCACAAGAAAACTAGCTGTATTTGCCCAATGACACAAGCCCACGGCCCGTCAACACAGGCCATAACTCATTGTTTTTGTGTTTTTTTACCAAAGTCTCATTTTTTCAATGACAGACTACAACTGCTACTATACCTCCTAGATTGTATCCACAAAGAAACCTGAATACCCGTCAAAGGATTTTGATCTTGACGTCAGCCTGTGTTGCTGGGGCACTGTAACCTTCAAAACGTGGAATGGTTATGTAATATGTTCTAAACGCCAATAAAATCTTAGTTTAATGAAAAGTTCAGGCTACCCAGAGCAGATATTTCAGTTTTTGGAAGATAATTAAAACTGCCCAATGGTTTCTTCTCTTCCATCTCTTGGAAACTGTATTGGTGAGATCTTCATTCTTGAGATCCAGGCTCTGCACACCTTCTGTGCCCATTAGGAGGTGGTCCCACTGTCCCTGAGGATTCTCCCCGATTTTTAATTTAAATGATATTATGAAAAATACAACAGGAGAAGTGGTGACACCCAAAACTGCAACAATGTCCAAATTACCTACTGTAAATACCCCTTTTGGTTGGACCACTGATTCAATATGGAGGGTGCAACCATGCAGACACTTTTCTGGGATACTAGACAGCCCCCGAAGAGTTCCATCGGTAAAATGTGGTGACAGACGGGATGGAAGGATCACACATGGAGTACACTTACAGTAGTTACAGAATGGCGTCACTCCTCGGGTATCTCGCTCCACGTCTCCGGTTTAGTGCAGATGATCATTTGGGAATGGGAGGAAGAGAGGCAGCATATAGGCTAGAAGAAGAAAAAGGAGGAGAGCATTAATGACACGTCCTCTGAAAATACTCAATGCATCACTGAAGAAGGAGTGAGAATTTAATTAAAATACGTTCCAACCTCTCCCATTAACTGACAAATAACAAGCCAAATATTAAAGGAAAACCTGGAAAACCGAACATAAGAAAAACACGCACGTTGACATTGCCTCCTTCTGAAAATGCTAGTTGCTGGGCTGTCATACTGACCCTTGACCTTCAATACTTCAGACTCCAGACAGTTATGCAGATAAGGATCACACCCCTTATGAATACGTGCCTTAGCACGAAACACGTAAAGGAGGAGCTGTACGCAGTGACGTCACGCCGCCGAGACCACGTGGAGGTCCGGTGGCCATTTTGGAATCACATATGGTCAGTGCAGGGGCGGACTGACCATTTGGAAACACGGGCACTGCTCGAGGGCCCGGGGTCAGTAGGGGGCCCCATGAGATGCCCCTGGTACCTTTTTCATAGGCTTTTTTAAATTTGGGCAAAGAAGTCTCTGAAAAATAGATCCCCTATTGCCCGGGGCCCCATGAGTTGTCAGTCCGCCCCTGGGTCAGTGTATTTACTTTGTTACCTACATTACCGAATAAACTATATTTTGGAATACTACACTATGGGCTTCCCTCTCTTTGGCTCTTTCTGAGCTGATACTAATACAGAGCCCATTCTGGAGGACGGCTTGAGGTGCTGCAGACTACCCAGGGGAAGGGGATATCTCTCTCTGACCAGACCAGGCTGTTTACATCCTTAAGGGGACCTCCGGTAGACAACTATACATACAAATGCGTACTATGATTACGCATCCGGTGAGTGCGTAATCTTAACATATTCATGGCACATCACCTGGATATTCGTTTAACATACGGAGCACTTACCTAAGATCTTTTGGAATGATCTAAACGAGTAGCACTTTATGGATATTCCCATAATTATTTATTGGAATTTGACATTTAGCACTATTAAGTGCTCACGATTGTCACTTTACTAGCTCTTTGATGTGGATACTATTTATTAGCACAATATTTGCACTTTGTCACTTTATTTACCATCAACTATGTGATTTGTGCATTTATACATTTATATACATGGTTACATCATATTGATCCATTAAGGTTTTAGCGCTGCACCTTTATTTTTTATTATTATACAGTATTTGTAAAGTGCCAATAGTTCGCTCAGCGCTTTACATTACAATGGGAGACAGAACATGCGACAGTACAATAACAATACAATGCGATACATGAGGGGTTCGAGGGCTCTGCTCCTTGGAGCTTACAATCTAGGAGGGAGGGGATAGTGGCACAGGAGGAGATAGCTGTGGGGGATGGAGTGGTAGGAAGAGTGGAGGAGGTCGGCAAGTTAGCAGGGGATGGGGTAGGCTTCCCTGAAGAGATGGGTTTTCAGGGTGCGCCTAAAGGAGAGGAGAGTAGGTGATAATCTGATGGGTTGGGGCAGGGAGTTCAAGAGGATGGGTGACGCCCTGGAGAAGTCCTGGAGGTGGGCATGGGAGGAGGAGACTAGGGAACTAGAGAGAAGGAGATCTTGTGAGGAGCGGAGTGTGCGTGTTGGGTGGTACTTGGATATTAGGTTGGTGATGTAGTTTGGGGCAGTGTTATGCATAGCTTTGTACGTCAGTGTTAGGATTTTGAATTTGATCCGTTGGGCAATTGGAAGCCAGTGGAGGGATTGGCAGAGGGGGGTGGCGGAAACGGAGCGGTTGGAAAGGTGAATGAGTCTGGCAGCCGTATTCAGGATCGACTGAAGCGGGGATAGCCAGCGGCGAGGCAGGCCAGTGAGGAGGGAGTTGCAGTAGTCGAGTCGTGATATGATGAGGGAGTGGATGAGCTGTTTAGTGGTTTCTGGGGTTAGGAACGTGCAGATTTTGGTGATGTTGCGGAGGTGGAGTCTGCATGTTGCGGAGGTGGAGTCTGGACGAGTTTGTTAAAGATTAGACTTGGGGCTGGAAGGATAGGTTGGAGTCCAGAATGACACCAAGTACTCTGGCTTGCGGGGCGAGCCTGATGGTGGCGTTGTTGGATGTGATGGAGAAGTCAGTGGGGGGGGGGTGCGCGGGCTGGGGGGAAGACTAGGAGCTCGGTTTTGGAGAGGTTCAGTTTAAGGAAGTGGAGTGACATCCAGTCTGATATGTCGCTCAGTAGGTGTATGATTCGGGCGGAGACCGAGGGGGTGAGGTGGGGGGTCGAGAGATAGATTTGCGTGTCGTCGGCATATAGGTGGTAGTTGAAGCCGTGAGAGTGTATGAGTTGGCCAAGGGAGGAGGTGTAGATGGAGAAGAGAAGGGGCCCGAGGACAGAGCCTTGAGGGACCCCAACAGAAAGGGGGAGTGAGGGGGAGGTGGTAGCATTATAGGTAACGCTGAAGGAGCGTTTTGATAGGTAGGATGAGAGCCAGGAGAGAGCAGAATCTCTGAGGCCAAGGGAGTGTAGTTTTTTGAGGAGGAGGGGGTGGTCGACTGTGTCGAAAGCCGCGGAGAGGTCGAGGAGTAGGAGTTATTTATTTAGTTATGCAGATAAGGGCTTTTTTTTTTAGGACTGATCACTGTATTGGTGTCACAGGGGATGTCAGTGACACCAAATCAGTTCGCCCCCCAGTATCAGAATGCCCACCACAGTCCTGCAGTCCCGCCATAAGTCACTGATCGCCGCCATTACTAGAATAAGAAAAAAAAATAAAATCCCAGTATTTATACCGCCATTTGTAGTCGCTATAACTTTCATGTAATCCAATTAATTTACACGTATTGGGATTTTTCTTTTAGCGAAGACATGTAGCAGAAAACATTTGGCCTACATTTATGAAGAAATTTCATTTTTATAATTTTTTTACTGGACATGTTTAATAGCAAAAAGTCAAAAATATTGTTTTTTTCTCGAAATCGTCAGAATTTGTTTTTATAGCGCAAAAGATAAAAAAACACAAATTTGATCAAATACCACCGAATGAAAGCTCAATTCGTAGGAAGAAAGGATGTAAATTGCATTTGGGTGCAGCGTTGCATGACCGCGCAATAAAGTAATGCAGTGCCGTAACGCAAAATATGGCCTGGAAGGGGGGAAATCCTCTGGAGGGCGAGGGGTTAAACAGAGTATTTTTGGGGGGGGGTTTTTTAGAACTACAAACAACTGTCTTATCAGATTTTAGCTGAGGAAATGCTCTGGGATATCTACAGCCTGAGGAAGACTGCGTTATGCATACAGCGCTCAGGCATCAAACGGCTGTATGCTCAATGGCTCAAAACTTTGCTTTTTTGATAGGGAGAAGTTTAGATGTTATTCTGCGGCTGTCTACTTGCATTTTAAGGCCTCATGCACACTTAGGCTTTTACCCCTCGCCCTCCAGAGGATACCCCCCTTCCTGACCAGGCCATTTTTGCGTTACGGCGCTGCGTTACTTTAACTGACAATTGTGCGGTCATACAATGCTGCACCCAAATGCATTTACGTCCTTTTTTTCCTCACAAATAGAGCTTTCTTTCGGTGGTATTTGATCGCCTCTGCATTTTTATTTGTTTTGCTCTATAAAAAAAAGGACCAACAATTTTGAGAAAAAACAATATTTTTGACTTTGCGCTAGTAGCCTCCCTAACAGTCTGATTATGTCCATATTTCTGTGCTCAAAGCGGTACATTTTTTTGCATGGAAATATGTATTTTTTTATTGTAGGCCTGTAGTTTTTAGGAATAACTCACTGAAATCTGTCTGAACAAGAGTCTAGTAAACATCCCGGGGAGGATACAATTTGAAACACGAAATCATAAATTATAATTTAATAAATAATCATAAAAAATAATAATATAATAATAAAAGTAATTCAATAATATAATCAAACCAAAAACACTGAAATGTGAAATAGAGCGCCAAGTTCGCACATCGCTGAGCAAAGTCGCAGAATCGTTTTCAGTGTCTGATGAGGAATTTCCCCCACGAATCATTATCACTCAATTCTGCAAGTGGTTCAGATTTACTATCGCTGTTCTCTAGCCGGTCTAAAACCGCGTCTGACCTAAAGGGACGCTTTTTGGACGCCATGGACGTTTCTCAGTTTCCAGGCAGAAAGAACAGTAAAAATGCAGACAGGGCGCCGGACAAAGCACTCGGGACAAAATGTATGTGAAATGGTTTGATACAGGAATGTTATACTATGTGATTTTAGTGGATTTAGTGAATGTCACTTTTTGACATTTTCAAATTTCCCGCCAGTTCCGTCCCCCGTACATCTCGACGTCGCAGGGAACGGAAGACAGATGCCGGCATCGGCCGGAGGACATTGCCGGG
This sequence comes from Staurois parvus, assembly GCF_062004578.1. Taxonomy (NCBI): domain Eukaryota; kingdom Metazoa; phylum Chordata; class Amphibia; order Anura; family Ranidae; genus Staurois; species Staurois parvus. The sequence goes on from NW_028317891.1 coordinate 388,981, forward strand.
GACACTGCAGGAGGGACATCACGGGAGCGAAGGACAAGGTAAGTGCTGGAGGGATCCCGGAACAACGCTGCAGTGTATTCCTGAGTGTAGCTCGGGGTTACCGCTTGTGGTGCTGAAACTTTACCCCGAGCTACACTTGGGAACACCGCCAGGGAGGTTAAACATGTCCAGTAAAAAAAATTTTAAAATCTAAATTCGTCATAAATTTGGTCAAAATGTATTCTGCTACATGTCTTTGCTAAAGAAATAAATTAAATTAATTGGTTTACATGAAAGTTATAGCTTTTACAAATGGCGGTATAGATACTGGAATTTTTCTTTTTTTATTAGTCATGGAGGCGATCAGCGACTTATAGCAGGACTGTGGGACTGCGGCAAGCATTCTGACACTGGGGGGGGGGGGAACTGACTTGGTGTCACTGACATCCCCAGTGACACCAATACAGTGATCAGTGCTAAAAAAAAAAAAACACTGACACTGTACTAATGGCACTGGGCAGAAAGGGGTTAACATGAGGGGCGATCAATGGGTTAACTGCGTGCTAGGAGTGTTTTACTAGGGGGCGGTATCAGTGTGCCTCACTGTAATCACACTGTTTTGCATGGCTGTGTTGTGCACAGCCATTCAAAGCAGTGTGCACAAGCTCATAGGGAGGAGAACTGTTTTGTTTACAAACAGTTCTCCTGCCCCTCGGAGATGCTCGGCAATCACCGGGCGTTGGCGAGTAATCACCGGCCAGAACCTGGTGATCGACAGCCGCGGCCGGGAATGGTGGTGCAGATGCCTCATGGGCGCCACCTACCCGGAAATGCAAAATCACGTATATATATATATATATATATATATATATATATAAATAAACAGTCTTCCTCCCCGTTGGAGATGCTCGGTAATCCCGGTGATCGGCAGCCGTTGACGGGAATGGTGGTACAGATGCCTCATGGGCGCCACCTACCCGGAAATGCAAAATCACGTGTACATATATATATATATATATATATAAAGTCTTCCTCCCTGTTGGAGATGCTCGGTAATCATGGGCACCAACAGTTAATTACCGGCTGTGGCCCAGAGATTGACGGACGCAAATGGCAGAGCAGGTAGGGCATGCGCATGGCTCGCGCTCACCCCCTACCCGGAAATATATTTATATACGTGATTTTGCACACCCGTGCTGCCCTGTAGCAGTATATCTGCTATAGGGAAGTCGGGAAGCGGTTAATCAGCGTTTTTTTGGCAAGGGTGCTTTCTGGCTAGAAAAAAACCCCCAGAACTAGTGGGTTCAAGAGGAGTTTTTGAGCTGTAAAAACGCTTTGACGCTGTAAAATGCAGTGAATCGTGGCAAACCAGCATTTTTTTATTTTCCTATTTTTTTGTATACTCTCTGTTTATTGTTATAAAACAAAATAAAATGACAAAAACAGTACAGAGAGTCAAGGGCAGAGATAACAATACAGTTTACAAAACTAGAAATTCTGTGTTGATAAGCCCGAACATCATTCCAGCAACTGTCCGCTGCTATGGGCCGGGATAGGTGCCATTACTACCTGAAAGCCCACCGGTCGTGCGGGAGTTCCGTCTCTGCATACGGCCACTGGGCTCTGAATGGGCAACTGCATTGTAACCAGATACAGGCCGTTCTAGAAAGTATGACGTAAGTATTGTCTCCTGTCCTCGCATGAAATGAAGTACAAAAACACAGACATATAGAAAATGTAGTCAGAGCCATGAAAACAAAACCATAATAAGGAGAGGTAAGCAGGGGCGGAATGACAACTCATGGCGCCCCCAGGCAATAGGGGATCATGGGGCCCCTGTGTCCTTGCCCAAACTCAAAAATGCCTATGAAAGGTACCAGGGGCATCTCATGGGGCCCCATACTGACCCCGGGCCCTCGGGCAGTGCCCAAGTTTCCAAATGGTCAGTCCGCCCCTGGAGGTAAGACAGCGATCACTGGGTATTCGCAAGCTAAGGATGGGATGAACATACGTGTTACATATAAAAGGACCGAGGACCATAGGTCTATGCGTATACAACCAATAGGAAACTAAATACCTGGTCGGTCTCCAAGCATCTTCAAACATTTGTGATGTCGCAAACCGGCATTTTTTAAGGGATTTTTTTGAGCCAAAACATTATTTATTTATTTAATTCACTCGAACGGCAGATTGCAGCGAGACAACACTGGATTCACTGTATGGATGAGTATGTGCTTGGAAAACATGGGGGGAGTTGAGTACCGCTTTAAAGTTTTACTAAACCCCGGGCCCTGCATTCACTATATCTGGTCTCCCCGGACCCTGCATTCACTATATCTGGTCTCCCCGGACCCTGCATTCACTATATCTGATCACCCCAGACCCTGCATTGACTATATCCGGTCTCCTCGGACCCTGCATTCACTATATCTGCTCTCCCCGGACCCTGCATTCACTATATCCGGTCTCTCCGGACCCCGCATTCACTATATCTGTTCTCCCCGGATCCTGCATTCACTATATCTGGTCTCCCCGGACCCTGCATTCACTATATCTGGTCTCCCCGGACCCTGCATTCACTATATCTGGTCTCCCCGGACCCTGCATTCACTATATTTGGTCTCCTCGGACCCTGCATTCACTATATTTGGTCTCCTCGGACCCTGCATTCACTATATCTGATCTCCCCGGACCCTGCATTCACTATATCCGCTCTCCCCGGACCCTGCATTCACTATATCCGCTCTCCCCAGACCCCGCATTTGCTATATCTGGTCTCCCTGGACCCTGCATTCACTATATCCGGTCTCCCTGGACCCTGCATTCACTATATCCGCTCTCCTCAGACCCTGCATTCGCTATATCTGGTCTCCCTGGATCCTGCATTCACTATATCAGGTCTCCCCGGACCCTGCATTCACTATATCTGGTCTCCCCGGACCCTGCATTCACTATATCCGCTCTCCTCAGACCCTGCATTCGCTATATCTGGTCTCCCCGGACCCTGCATTCACTATATCTGGTCTCCCCGGACCCTGCATTCACTATATCTGGTCTCCCCGGACCCCGCATTCACTATATCTGGTCTCCCCGGACCCTGCATTCACTATATCTGGTCTCCCCGGACCCCGCATTCGCTATATCTGGTCTCCCCGGACCCTGCATTCACTATATCTGGTCTCCCCGGACCCTGCATTCGCTATATCTGGTCTCCCCGGACCCTGCATTCGCTATATCTGGTCTCCCCGGACCCTGCATTCGCTATATCTGGTCTCCCCGGACCCTGCATTCGCTATATCTGGTCTCCCCGGACCCTGCATTCACTATATCTGGTCTCCCCGGACCCCGCATTCACTATATCTGGTCTCCCCGGACCCTGCATTCACTATATCTGGTCTCCCCGGACCCCGCATTCACTATATCTGGTCTCCCTGGACTCTGCATTCACTATATCTGGTCTCCCCGGACCCTGCATTCACTATATCTGGTCTCCCTGGACCCTGCATTCACTATATCTGGTCTCCCCGGACCCCGCATTCGCTATATCTGGTCTCCCCGGACCCTGCATTCACTATATCTGGTCTCCCCGGACCCTGCATTCACTATATCTGGTCTCCCCGGACCCTGCATTCACTATATCTGGTCTCCCCGGACCCTGCATTCGCTATATCTGGTCTCCCTGGATCCTGCATTCACTATATCTGGTCTTCCCGGACCCTGCATTCACTATATCTGGTCTCCCCGGACCCCGCATTCACTATATCTGGTCTCCCCGGACCCTGTACTCTACAGAATTTACACATTCTGTAAAAATGCCATTTGATCCTGCCTTATCTGCTCTTCCTCTTTTTCAAATGTCCACGTCTTATCTCCTGATAGGACTGACTGAACCGTAGCCATTCCGAACATGCTGTCTTTGTGCTGGGAGCGCGCCGCGGTGTCACTGAGAGCCCCGATTCCGGGTCACATGATCGCTGTGATAGCCTCTGATTGGCTATCACAGTGATCAGTCACTGTACAGCCCAGCCCCCTTGTTTTTTTTCTCTCTCTATGAATGGAGGAGAGAGATACTGTATATTGTATCTCTCTAACTCCTGACATAGAGAGAGAAAAAAATGTTTGTTAAAAAAAAAAAAGATAAATATTAAAAAAGTAATATAAAAAATACCTAGATCATGGTTTGATCTAGTTTAGTGCCAGGGTTACTGTTTGGGGCAAGGTCAGGGTCAAAGGTCAAGGGCAAAAGGTTAGGGTCAAAGGTCAGGATTTAAAAAAAATTTTGGTGTCAGTGTGTTTTAGGTAAAAAAAAAAGACAAAAACAATATGCGTACTATTGTTTCTGGGCTGTACTACGGGTACAAATAACATACACATATATGGCGTCGCTGCGATCGCCAAGAGCTGGAGAATTTATTTTGGGTTGTTCTTTGGTGGTCGGTTATGGTAATAACAAGATATTTTATTTTTACTATTTTGGGCCAGTTTTCCTTTGAAAATAATAAAAAAAGGAGATATCCATTACCATTTACCACCAAATAAAAGCCCAATTTGTCCTGAAAAAATCGCGGTATAATCCACCCGGATGTACAAAGTAGTTGTGATGATCTGTACGGTTTTACTAACACAGGTCAACGTTGCAAAATTGTGCTTAGGCATTTAGATTTGTTTTTCCCTTAGGTGTGAAGGGGTTAACAAACATGTTATTCAATTTACATGTTTTTTTTTTTTTTATTGACTTGAAAACATCAGATAAAACAATCTGGAATATCAAGATTTCGCCTCCACAAGCGCACCAAAGATAATGTCACTGCGCAGCCAGTGCCCGGGGGGGGGGGGGGGGGCGAGGAGTCCGCATGGTTTCCCAACCTGCGCACCGTCTCCTCACCGGAACACAGAGCAGCCAAAGTGTGGTGTCAAGAGGCTTTCTCTGCAGACGGCATTGATTTCACAGACCTTTGTCTGAGTTGGGTTTCTGTCTTGCTCAGAGGTGCTCGATGTTACTACAAGTGCCATGAATCGTGTCTCTGTTAAGGAACAGAACTTCAATTGTCTTACACAAACCCCCACTAAGAGAAGGGCTAATAATAGCCAGCCATTTCCAGGTAGGGGAATGACTCCCGCCACCAGACCGGTGTCACATACTGCCGGGGTGGGAGACTGTCATGTCATAACACAGGTAAACAAACACTGGATGGGAGAGGATGGAGGATAAATATTGTCCAATGTTGGGAATGGCAGTTACGTGATGGGGAGTGGTTAGCACTGTTGCCTTGTAATGCCGGGGTCCTGCATTCAATTCTCGCTAGGGATTCATATGTTATCCTTGGGTCACCGGCAGGAGGAAGGAGGTCCCGATTCCTCTATATAGACCTTTATATCACTAGAGGGGTCACCGGCATGAGGAAGGAGGTCCTGATTCATCTATATAGATCTTTATATCACTAGAGGGGTCACCGGCAGGAGGAAGGAGGTCCCGATTCCTCTATATAGACCTTTATATCACTAGAGGGGTCACCGGCAGGAGGAAGGAGGTCCTGATTCCTCTATATAGATCTTTATATCACTAGAGGGGTCACCGGCAGGAGGAAGGAGGTCCCGATTCCTCTATATAGATCTTTATATCACTAGAGGGGTCACCGGCAGGAGGAAGGAGGTCCCGATTCCTCTATATAGATCTTTATATCACTAGAGGGGTCACCGGCAGGAGGAAGGAGGTCCTGATTCCTCTATATAGATCTTTATATCACTAGAGGGGTCACCAGCAGGAGGAAGGAGGTCCTGATTCCTCTATATAGATCTTTATATCCCTAGAGGTATTACCAGCAGGAAGAAGGAGGTCCTGATTCCTCTATATAGATCTTTATATCACTAGAGGGGTCACCGGCAGGAGGAAGGAGGTCCTGAATCTTCAATATAGATCTTTATATCACTAGAGGGAGCACCAGCAACAGGAAGGAGGTCCTGATTCCCAAATATAGATATTTATATCACTAGACTAGAGTCATCACCAGCGGGAGGAAGGAGGTCCTGATTCCTCTATATAGATCTTTAATTATCTCTAGAGGGGTCACCAGCAGGAGGAAGGAGTTCCTGATTCCTCTACATAGATCTTTAGTTATTACTAGAGATGTCAACAGCAGGAGGAAGGAGGTCCTGATTCCTCTATATAGATCTTTAAATAACTAGAGGGGTCACCAGCAGGAGGAAGGAGGTCCCGATTCCTCTATATAGATCGTTAGTTATTACTAGAGAAGTCAACAGCAGGAGGAAGGAGGTCCTGATTCCTCTATATAGATCTTTATATCACTAGAGGGGTCACCAGCAGGAGAAAGGAGGTCCTGATTCCTCTATATAGATCTTTATATCACTAGAGGGGTCACCGACAGGAGGAAGGAGGTCCTGATTCCTCTGTATAGATCTTTATATCACTAGAGGGGTCACCGGCAGAAGGAAGGAGGTCCTGATTCCTCTATATAGATCTTTATATCACTAGAGGGGTCACCAGCAGGAGGAAGGAGGTCCCGATTCCTCTATATAGATCTTTATATCACTAGAGGGGTCACCAGCAGGAGGAAGGAGGTCCCGATTCCTCTATATAGATCTTTATATCACTAGAGGGGTCACCGGCAGGAGGAAGGAGGTCCCGATTCCTCTATATAGATCTTTATATCACTAGAGGGGTCACCGGCAGGAGGAAGGAGGTCCCGATTCCTCTATATAGATCTTTATATCACTAGAGGGGTCACCGGCAGGAGGAAGGAGGTCCCGATTCCTCTATATAGATCTTTATATCACTAGAGGGGTCACCGACAGGAGGAAGGAGGTCCTGATTCCTCTATATAGATCTTTATATCACTAGAGGGGTCACCAGCAGGAGGAAGGAGATCCTGATTCCTCTATATAGATCTTTATATCCCTAGAGGTATTACCAGCAGGAAGAAGGAGGTCCTGATTCCTCTATATAGATCTTTATATCACTAGAGGGGTCACCGGCAGGAGGAAGGAGGTCCTGAATCTTCAATATAGATCTTTATATCACTAGAGGGAGCACCAGCAACAGGAAGGAGGTCCTGATTCCCCTATATAGATATTTATATCACTAGACTAGAGTCATCACCAGCGGGAGGAAGGAGGTCCTGATTCCTCTATATAGATCTTTAATTATCTCTAGAGGGGTCACCAGCAGGAGGAAGGAGTTCCTGATTCCTCTACATAGATCTTTAGTTATTACTAGAGATGTCAACAGCAGGAGGAAGGAGGTCCTGATTCCTCTATATAGATCTTTAAATAACTAGAGGGGTCACCAGCAGGAGGAAGGAGGTCCCGATTCCTCTATATAGATCGTTAGTTATTACTAGAGAAGTCAACAGCAGGAGGAAGGAGGTCCTGATTCCTCTATATAGATCTTTATATCACTAGAGGGGTCACCAGCAGGAGAAAGGAGGTCCTGATTCCTCTATATAGATCTTTATATCACTGGAGGGGTCACCGACAGGAGGAAGGAGGTCCTGATTCCTCTGTATAGATCTTTATATCACTAGAGGGGTCACCGGCAGAAGGAAGGAGGTCCTGATTCCTCTATATAGATCTTTATATCACTAGAGGGGTCACCAGCAGGAGGAAGGTGGTCCTGATTCCTCTATATAGATCTTTATATCACTAGAGGGGTCACCAGCAGGAGGAAGGAGGTCCTGATTCCTCTATATAGATCTTTATATCACTAGAGGGGTCACCGGCAGGAGGAAGGAGGTCCTGATTCCTCTATATAGATCTTTATATCACTAGAGGGGTCACCAGCGGGAGGAAGGAGGTCCTGATTCCTCTATATAGATCTTTATATCACTAGAGGGGTCACCAGCGGGAGGAAGGAGGTCCTAATTCCTCTTTACACAGTAGATATTTCTATCACTAGAGGGGTCACCATTTCCATTCCCAAGTTAACTATATTTGCTCTAATCGATGCTACACGGCTTGTTCTGAATGTGAAATGTTCTGATACTCTACTAGACTGTATTATGCTGCCACGTAGTAGTCCAGGGTGGGAACCATTCCTAATCAGTCCTGTTACTGGAATAGCTTCAATGGCTGGTATTCTTTGTTCAACACATTGCATTCCACCCTACCATTCTTTCTGTATTATCAATCCAAATGTGTTCGTTCAGTATACATCAATTTGCTCGTCATTTGGCTGATACCATTGCAAAACAAGAGGAATGTAAGTCATCTTTTAAAGAGGACTTTCCTGTCCCCAAGGGTCCATTTGGCTTACCTAACATACTTGAAAAGATGATCAATCTTTCAGGTTTTAACCCTGGGAATAAAGGGCCAGCCAAAAAAATGGTTGAAAAAGTGCCCACCATAAGCATGCACACTCCATGCAGCACCTATATCATCGCAGATAAATCACGCCATTGCCGCTCCTGGTATTGCACAGGGGCGCAGCACCAGAAGCGCGACGGTAAGCAGGCAGATTGTAAAAGGGAATTGTTTTCTTTTTTAGCTCTGGAATAGATTTTGTTTCATGCAGTTAATTGGTTCTAATTACAACCGAGCACCAACTGTCCCTAATTCACAGGCACTGTTGTTGTTTGTTCTGAACAAATTATTTCGATGTTCTAGGACACAAGACAATAAAACGATGAGGGACAAGGCAGGACAATGAGCGATTAAAATGGAAAGGCTGATTTTTTTTGGTTTGATGGGACTTGTGAAAACTTCAAAGCCAAATGTTGTTTGAGGAGCTTCGGGGACTCGTCGTGTAAAATTGTTTAAAAGGAACAATCTTCGCACCGGTTCACACCAGGTCACCTAGTCTGAGTGCCAGATAATTGTATTAAACAGGAACTCCAGCTGAAACTTGTTTTTCATAGAATGGGTAAAAGTTTGCATCTCCTGCAGGTTTTTATGGTCTTCCTGGTTCCTGGTTGGAAGGAAGGAAAGGAAAAACTCTCCAATGCGACATAAAACCTGCCAAAGGGTTCTAATTCCCATATCTCACCCCAAAAGGGAAAAAAACCCAGGAGTTTATCTTTTGTATTGATTTCCTGGTAGGAAGGAAGGAAAGGAAAAACTCTCCAATGCAACATAAAACCTGCCATAGGTTCTAATTCCCAAATCCCACCCCAAAAGGGAAAAAAAACACTGGAGTTTATCTTTTGTATTGATTCCATTGGGTGGCACAGTGGCTTAGTGGTTAGCACGTCTGCCTTGCAGTAAATGGGTGATGGGTTCGATTCCCAACCATGGTGCCTCCTGCATGCAGTTTGCATGTTCTCCCTGTGCTTGTGTGGGTTTACCTCCTACACTCCAAAGACATGCTGGTAGGTTAATTGGCTCCTGTCTAAATTGTCCTAGCTTCATCCCTGGCCATGTGGGATCTCCTGCATGGTGGGGGTTGGGGAAAGACCTGGCAACCTACCCTGTAAAAATAATTGCTAAGAGAATTCATGGAAAAAGTCGCTTACGAGTGACGGTCCATGCAATCGCCAAGGGTTGGATACAACTGAATGATTGATTTCATTGGGTGGCACAGTGGCTTAGTGGTTAGCACGTCTGCCTTGCAGTAAATGGGTGATGGGTTCAATTCCCAACCATGGTGCCTCCTACATGGAGTGTTGCATGTTCTCCCTGTGCTTGTGTGGGTTTACCTCCTACACTCCAATGACATGCTGGTAGGTTAATTGGCTCCTGTCTAAATTGTCCTAGCTTCATCCCTGGCCATGTGGGATCTCCTGCATGGTGGGGGTTGGGGAAAGACCTGGCAACCTACCCTGTAAAAATAATTGCTAAGAGAATTCATGGAAAAAGTCACTTACGAATGACTGTCCATGCAATGCCAAGGGTTGGATACAACTGGATTGATTGATTTGATTGCAAGACTGAATGGTGAGCACAGCTCAACGATCTCACCAGAAATAACAAGAACTCTACAGACAAATATGGAGCCCTCTCAAGTTTCCTAATGAGCACAATGACATAGCTAAGGTAGCGCCCTTCTAGTTAGTCAGGGGAAGCTAGCTAGGTTTTTTAGCTAGAGGCTGGATGGCAGCCTGGGATGAGTCAGCCAGGTTACTTTGAGTCAGGGCTGAGGGCTGTGCAGGTCAGTTCCCTAATACCTCCCCCTGCTCCTGAAGCTTGAGAAGCTTCTAGAAGGCAGTGGGTGGAGGTAAGGAGGAGCTGATCTGCATACTTAAGGGATCTTGACCAATCCCCATGCAGGAGGCTTGGCATGGGGTCAGGACAGCCCAAAATACTTAGGAATACTAAGTACTAAGGGATGGGGAGTGGGTAGGAGAGGTAGTTCAATGTTTTTTACCCTAAAGCTGAAAATGCATTAAAGTGATATTAAAGGCAGGTTTTTGTTTGTTTATTTTTTAAATAACAAACATGTCATACTTACCTGCTCTGTGTAATGGTTTTGCACAGAGCAGCCCCAACTCTCCTCTTCTTGGTTCCCCTGCTGGCGCTCATGGCCCCTTCCTCCTGCCAAGTGCCCCCACAGCAAGCTGCTTGCTATGGGTGCACCGAAGCAGGCTTGTTCCCAAGCTGCTGCTCTGCGTGTTCATTCACACAAAGAGGCACGGCTCAGCCTTGCACCCTCTCTCTCCTCATTGGCTTACTGGCTATGACTGACAGCAGCGGGAGCCAATGGTGCTGTCTCAGCCAAAGATTAGGGAGAGTTCCTGGAGAGCCAAGGATCGCACATCGCTGGATCGAGATTGGGCTCAGGTAAGTTTTGGGGGGCATAGAATGCATGAAGGTAAAAAACTTTGAGCCTTTACAAACACTTTAAGGTAAAGAACCTTTTTGACTTTAGAAGCATTGTAACCCCCCTGGCGGTATTCCTGAGTGTAGCTCGGGGTAAAGTTTCAGCACCACAAGCGGTAACCCCCCCGAGCTACACTCAGGAATACACTGCAGCGTTGCTCCGGGATCCCTCGATCACTTACCTTGTCCTTCTCTCCCGCGATGTCCCCCCTGCAGTGTCCCTGGCAATGTCCTCCGGCCGATGCCGGCATCTTTCTTCTGGGTTCCGTTCCCTGCGACGTCGGGCCGTACGGGGGACGGAACTGGCGGGAAATTTGAAAGTTGTAAAACTGACATTCACTAAATCCACTAAAATCACATAGTATAACATTCCTGTATCAAACCATTTCACATACATTGTGTCCCGAGTGCTTTGTCCGGCGCCCTGCCTGCATTTTTACTGTTCTTTCTGCCTGGAAACTGAGAAACGTCCATGGCGTCCAAAAAGCGTCCCTTTAGGTCAGACGCGGTTTTAGACCGGCTAGAGAACAGCGATAGTAAATCAGAACCACTTGCAGAATTGAGTGATAATGATTCGTGGGGGAAATTCCTCATCAGACACTGAAAACGATTCTGCGACTTTGCTCAGCGATGTGCGAACTTGGCGCTCTATTTCACATTTCCGTGTTTTTGGTTTGATTATATTATTGAATTACATTTATTATTATTATATTATTATTTTTTATGATTATTTATTAAATTATAATTTATCATTTCGTGTTTCAAATGTTATCATCCCCGGGATGTTTACTAGACTCTTGTTCGGACAGATTTCACTGAGTTATTCCTAAAAATTACAGGCCTACAATAAAAAAAATACATATTTCCATTGAAAATAATGTACCACTTTGAGCACAGAAATATGGACATAATCAGACCGCTAGGGAGGTTAAAGGCAGTTTTTTTTTTCAAATAACAAACATGTCATACTTACCTGCTCTGTGTAATGGTTTTGCACAGAGCAGCCCCAACTCTCCTCTTCTTGGTTCCCCTGCCGGCGGTCATGGCCCCTCCCTCCTTCCAAGTGCCCCCACAGCAAGCTGCTAGCTATGGGGGCACCAAAGCAGGCTTGCTCCAGAGCTGATGCTCTGCATGTCCATTCACACAAAGAGCCACGGCTCAGCCTCGCACCCTCTCTCTCCTCATTGGCTTACTAGCTTATGATTGACAGCAGTGGGAGCCAATGGCTCTTCCTGCTGTCTCAGCCAAAGATTAGGGAGAGTCCCTGGAGAGCCAAGGATCTCATGCACATCTCTGGATCGAGATTGGGCTCAGGTAAGTTTTGGGGGGCATAGAATGCATGAAGGTAAAAACCATTGAGCCTTTACAACCACTTTAAGGTAAAGAACCTTTTGACTTTAGAAGCATTTTAAACTTGAGAGAGCTGTGATTGGTTCATAGCAATCACTACGTGCAGAGCCACTCTGATTTCTCATGCACACATATTGGGGCCAATTCATTCAGGAGCCAGTTAACCTTCCAGAATGTCTTTGGATCATGGGGAGAAATCAGAGTACACGGGAGAAACCAATACAAGCACAGGGCAAAATGCAAACTCCATGCAGAGTTCCTTGTTGAAATTCAAAACGAACCCTGCAAGGCAGAAATGCTAACCCCCTAAACCAATTGTCAGAAGCCAGTTAACTTTCCAGAATGTCTTTGGAATGTGGGAGGAAACCAGAGTACTCGAAAGAAACCAATGCAAGCACAGGCAAAATGCAAACTCCATGCAGAGTTCCTTGTTTTACTTCAAAACGAACACTGCAAGGCAGAAACAGGGGCGGACTGACAACTCATTTGGCCCCGGGCAGTAGGGGATCATGGGGCCCCTGTGTCCTTGCTCAAACTCAAAAAAGCCTATGCAAAAGGTACCAGGGGCATTTCATGGGGCCCCCTACTGACCCCGGGCCCTCGGGCAGTGCCTGAGTTTCCAAATGGTCAGTCCGCCCCTGGGCAAAAATGCTAACCCCCTAAACCAATTGTCAGGAGCCAGTTAACTTTCCAGAATGTCTTTGGAGCGTGGGAGGAAACCAGAGTACTCGAAAGAAACCAACGCAAGCACAGGGCAAAATGCAAACTCCATGCAGAGTTCCTTGTTTTAATTCAAAACGAACACTGCAAGGCAGAAATGCTAACCCCCCAAACCAATTGTTAAGAGCCAGTTAACTTTCCAGAATGTCTTTGGAATGTGGGAGGAAACCAGAGTACTCGCAAGAAACCAATGCAAGCACAGGCAAAATGCAAACTCCATGCAGAGTTCCTTGTTTTAATTCAAAACGAACACTGCAAGGCAGAAACAGGGGAGGACTGACAACTCATGGGGCCCCCGGGCAGTAGGGGATCATGGGGCCCCTGTGTCCTTGCTCAAACTCAAAAAAGCCTATGCAAAAGGTACCAGGGGCATCTCATAGGGCCCCCTACTGACCCCGGGCCCTAGGGCAGTGCCTGAGTTTTCAAATGGTCAGTCCGCCCCTGGGCAGAAATGCTAACCCCCCAAACCAACTGTCAGGAGCCAGTTAACTTTCCAGAATGTCTTTGGAGCGTGGGAGGAAACCAGAGTACTCGAAATAAACCAACGCAAGCACAGGCAAAAGGCAAACTCCATGCGGATTTCCTTGTTGATATGCGAAACCGGACACTACAAGGCAGAAATGCTAACCCCTAATCCAGTGTGCTCAATATATCAGACATTTGTCAGATATTTTCAATTCTTCATGTTATCTGTCGGCAAAGTAAAAGAATCGAAAACACAAACACCTTTGGTTGTTTTATAAAATGTGTGGATTTATTTCACCGAGGACAAAAGGAATCGTATGTGGAGATCAATGGCGATTGGTTAATTACCTGTTAATTAGCAAAATCCCAAATCTATGTCATTTTGATGGAGGGATGCCATTGTCACTAATTGCCCTGCTCCTCTGGGGTGCCTGTCCTGACTGGATTTCACAATTACTTATTTTAAGAGCAATCCCAGAATCCAGCTGTCTCTCCCCCACTGACACACTTAGCGCATTCTATACCTTCTCTATCTCCACTCATCCTGACAATAAGAACCAAAGAGCAACAGAAACCTCAATTGTCTCCGTCATGTCCCTCGTTCCTCCATTGATACCACTGAGGGTCGGCTCAGACCTTGGCCTTTAACCACTTGCCCTCCTGAGGATTTACCCCCCTTAATGACCACGCCTCTTTTTGCTACTCGGCGCTGCACTAATTCAACTGATAATTGCGCGGTCATGCAATGCTGCACCCAAACGAAATTTACGTCCTTTTTTTCACACAAATAGAGCTTTCTTTCGGTGTAATTTGATCACCTGTGCGCTTTTTATTTTTCACGCTATAAACAAAAAAAGGCCAAAAATTTTGAAGAAAAACAATATTTTTTACTTTCAGCTATAAAAAATATATAGTAAACTCAAAGTTGGTTATAAATTTAGGCCAAAATGTATTCTGCTCCATGTTTTTGGTAAAAAAAAATCCCAATAAGTGTATATTGATTGCTTTGTGTGGAAGTTATAGCGTCTACAAACTATGGTATAGATAATGGAATTTACGCCATTTTTCTGCTATACAGCGCTGCGCTAGTTTAACGGACAATTGCGCGGTCATGCAATACGGTACATAAATGAAATTTACATCTTTTTTTTCCTACAAATTGAGCTTTCTTTCGGTGGTATTTGATCGCCTGTGCGGTTTTTATATTTTTGCGCTATAAAAAAAAAGGCTGACAATTTTGAGAAAAAAAAAACAATATTTTGGACTTTTTGCTATAAAACATGTCCAGTAAAAAAAAATGCAAAAATCAAATTTAGTCATAAATTTCTGCCAAAATGTATTCTGCGACATGTCTTTGCTAAAAAAAACCCCAATACGTGTAAATTAATTGGTTTACGTGAAAGCTATAGCGTTTACAAATGGCGGGAAAGATACTGGGATTTTTAGGGTTTTTTTTATACTAATAATGGCGGCGATCAGGGATTTATGGCAGCGACCAGCGACTTATGGCGGGACTGCGGGACTGCGGCGGACATTCTGACATTGGGGGTTACTGACTTGGGGTCACTGACATCCCCAAAAACACTAATAAAGTGATCAGTGCAAAAAAAAAAAACACTGACACTGTACTAATGGCAATGGGGAGGAAGGGGTTAACTTTATTTTGCAGGGAAGGGTTATAGGAGTGAGGGGAGTGTTTTACTAGGGGGCGGGGTGTGTACTGGGCGGGACAAGGCTGATCGACAAAGAGAAACTGTTCTTTCTCGATCAGCTCATCCTCGAGCTGACAGGGAAGTGACAGACAGCACAGCTACTGCAGCTGTGCTCTCTGTCACTGTTTGCCGCCGATCGCCGGGAAACAGCCGCTAAGGAGCGACTGTAACCCGGCGACTCACATCTGCGGCGGTGATCGGCGGGACAGATAGGGTGGCGGCGCGCCTCGCGCACGCCCCCTATTTGTTTACAAAACACGCGTTTTAAAACGTGGTTTTGCCTGCGAGTGCCGCCCTGCCGCCGTATATGTACAGTGGCAGGGTGGCAAGTGGTTAACACTGCAGATGAAAACACAGAAGCATAGAAGTGTGACAGTGGAAACTAAGGGCCCTTTCACACTGATGATCCAATCGGGTCCACCTGTCAGTTTTTCAGGTGGACTCGTTCAGACAATCCAAAGACCTCTATGGACTGGCGGGTGTCAGCGAACAAGTGTTCACTGACACCCGCCGGCATCCGATCCTGCACGCCAGAAACAGATGGATGGGTGTCATGTTTCACATGACTGTCATAGTGACTGTCATATGCCTTTAAGTGTTTTCTATATCTTGTCTCTGCTCCTCCCTTTCCTTTGGTTTAGTTAACCTCCCTGGCAGTATTCCCGAGTGTAGCTCGGGGTAAAGTTTCAGTACCAAAAGCGGTAACCCCGAGCTACACTCAGGCTTACCATGCGGCGTTGCACAGGGATTCCCTGCAGAGCTTACCTTGTCCTGCGCTCCCGCGATGTGTCCCCTGCAGCGTCCCCGGCCATCTCCTCCACCCGATGCCGGCATCCGGCTTCTGTGTTCTGGTCCCTGTGACGTCGGGACGTACGGGCGCCAGAACCGGCGGGAAATTTGAAAATTTTAAAAAATGTCATTTTTTTCTAAACAAATTGTACATAGTAAAACATTGCTGTTTCAAACCATTTCACATACATTGTGTCCCGAGTGCTTTGTCCGGCGCCCTGCCTGCATTTTGACTGTTCTTTCTGCCTGGGAACTTAGAAAAGTCTGTGGCGTCCAAAAAGCGTCCCTTTAGGTCAGACGCGGTTTTAGACCGGCTAGAGAACAGCGATAGTAAATTAGAACCACTTGCAGAATTGAGTGATAATGATTCGTGGGGGAAATCTGTCATCAGACACTGAAAACGATTTTGCGACTTTGCTCAGCGATGTGCGAATTTGGCGCTCTATTTCACATTTCAGTGTTTTTGGTTTGATTACATTATTGAATTAAATTTATTATTATTATATTATTATTTTTATGATTATTTATTAAATTATAATTTATGATTTTGTGTTTCAAATTTTATCATAACCGGGATGTTTAATAGACTCTTGTTCAGACAGATTTCAGTAAGTTATTCCTAAAAATTACAGCGTACAATAAAAAAAACTACATATTTCCATGCAAAAAAATTTACCGCTTTCAGCACCAAAAAATATGAAATAATCATACCACTAGGGAGGTTAATGTTGTATAGATATCCCACCCCTTTTCCCAGTAAGGCATTGCAGCAAGCCTCATGGCATGGAGCAGGAAACATTATGATCTTTTGACCTATCGAATGTTCATTGTTGTAAGATTCTCTCAGTTTATGGAATAAACTTCACAAGATCTACAAGATGTCTTATCAATTGAGTCACTGACTGTGGTATCCAGCTGAGGTTGAAGTTATCGCTATCTCATCACAACTGTAAGTTACAGAGATCACACTATCAATGCTTAGATTGGAGAGACAGAACAATGGGTCTGGTGCAGACATCACATCTGGTGTAAAGTGTGAAGCAGCAGGAAAGTGAGCGGGCTCCAGACTGCAGCGGAGCTGCTAGCAGATGGCACACGTGTGTGCAACTTGAGAATGTTATAGCAAAAGGTGAGTGGGGATCAGAAAGAGAGGACTGATTGGTGAAGGATCAGCAGAGCAGAGCTGGTAGACCAGTGCAGGAGAAACTAGCAATGTCACATGTGGTGCGCAGCATGGGATCAATATAGTGGGAGGTTAATGGGGACCAGAGAGAGAGGAGGATCAGCAAACCAGAGGATCAGAAGAGTTGGGGGTACTACATAGTGAGGGATCAACAGAGCTGGGGCTTTCTACTGAGCGGGGGAGCAGCAGAGGTGGGGGTTACTATCGAGTGAGGGATTGGTACAGCAGGGGGGTTACTACTGAGCCAGGGAACAGCAAAGCTGGGGGTACTACTGAGCGGGGGATCAGCAGAGGTGGGGGTTATTATTGAGTGAGGGATTGGTACAGCAGGGGGGTTACTACTGAGCCAGGGAACAGCAAAGCTGGGGGTACTACTGAGCGGGGGATCAGCAGAGGTGGGGGTTATTATTGAGTGAGGGATCAGTACAGCAGGGGGTTACCAATGAGCCAGGTATGAGCAGAGCGGGGTTTCTACTGAGCAGGGGATCAGCAGAGATGGGGGTTACTATTGAGTGAGGGATCAGTACAGCAGGGGGTTACTACTGAGCCGGGGAACAGCAAAGCTGGGGGTACTACTGAATGGGGGATCAGCAGAGGTGGGGGTCATTATTGAGTGAGGGATCAGTACAGCAGTGGGTTACCAATGAGCCAGGTATGAGCAGAGCTGGGGGTTTCTACTGAGCAGGGGATCAGCAGAGGTGGGGGTTCCTATTGAGTGAGGGATCAGTACAGCAGGGGGTTACTACTGAGCCGGGGATCAGCAAAGCTGAGGGTACTACTGAGTGGGGCATCAACAGAGCTGGGGGTACTACTGAGCAGGGGATCTGCTGAATGAGGGTACTAATGTTTGTGATCTGCAGAACAAGGGTACCAATGCTAAACAGGAGTACGAAGGAGCTGGGGATCTGCTGAACGAGGGTACTAATGCTTGTGATCTGCTGAACAAGTGTACCAATGGTAAACAGGGGTATGAAGGAGCTGGGGATCTGCTGAACGAGGGTACTAATGCTTGTGATCTGCTGAACAAGGGTACCAATGCTAAACAGGAGTATGAAGGAGCTGGGGATCTGCTGAACGAGGGTACTAATGCTTGTGATCTGTTGAACGAGGGTACCAATGCTAAACAGGGGTATGAAGGAGCTGGGGATCTGCTGAACAAGGGTACTAATGCTTGGGATCTACTGACGAGGGTACCAATGCTAAACAGGGGTACGAAGGAGATGGGGATCTGCTGAATGAGGTTACTAATGCTTGGGATCTGCTGAACGAGGGTACCAATGCTAAACAGGGGTACGAAGGAGCTGGGGATCTGCTGAATGAGGGTATTGATGCTTGGGATTTGCGGAACAAAGGTACTAATGATAAACAAGGGTATTAATGAGCTGGGGATCTGCTGAATGTGGGTAGAAATGCTTGGGTTTTGCTGAACGCGGGTACTAATGCTAAACAGGGATATGAAGGAGCTGGGGATCTGCTGAACGAGGGTACTAATGCTTGGGATCTACTGAATGAGGGTACTAATGCTAAAAAGGGGTACGAAGGAGCTGGGGATCTGCTGAATGAGGGTACTAATGCTTGGGATCTGCTGAACAAGGGTACTAATGCTTGGGATCTGCTGAACGAGGGTACTAATGCTTGGGATCTGCTGAATGAGGGTATTAATGCTTGGGATCTGCTGAACGAGGGTATTAATGCTTGGGATCTGCTGATTGAGGGTACCAATGCTAAACAGGGGTACGAAGGAGCTGGGGATCTGCTGAACGAGGGTACTAATGCTAAACAGGGGTATTAATGAGCTGGGGATCTGCTGCATGGGGTACTACTGAGCTGGGGTTCTACTGGGCCCCTTTAAAACAAATTGAAAATTAATACACACAGGGCATTTGCCAAACTTCATTAAAGCTTAAAAAAGGCACCCACCACTGAAGCATCAAAAAAGCATGTTGAAGCAGTAATCACTTTAATGTGTGTTAAAGTCAATGCAAGTGTGAATCAGCCCTTAGGAATAGGTTATGGGCATGAAAATAAATTCAGATTTGATCCTTTACTTACGTAAAGTACATACTTCCAAATACACACCAAAAAAATGTCTTATGTAACCTTTGTAAATGTTTTTGTATGATTCCGGCTTACTGCGGCGCGTCACGACGTGGTTAAAGAGGTGGAGCGACACAAACGAAAGAAAACTTCTACAGCGGAGTTAGTCTCTTAGAAAAGGAACGACTCCAGTAAGCTCAGACCTCAGCTGTTATGGGTTTGGCAAACCTGGTGGAAATATTAATATTTGAGGACAGAAACTGTTTTTCTTTTTCAACATCCGAAGCTTTTTAAAGCAACAAGGAACAAGTAGGCTGAAAACCTCAGCACAGCTGGAAAAGACGACTTGAAAGTGACTATTCCCTACCATCTGGCGACAGAAGAAATTTCTGTTCAGAAAAAAAAGCAAATGAACGAAAAAAAAAAACCCCAAAAAGAGCCAAGTTGGTATTTTTGGTCGTTGGAATAGCTGTAGATGTCACGTGATAGCGCTAGCTTACAGACGACCGCAGCTATATATCACTCGTAGATTTTCAAGGCGCTACTAGATCGGAGCGGCGCTATGATCTTCAGCTCTTAAGCACCAAAGCTCGAGGCGTTTGGACAGCTTTGTGAGCGTAATGAACGCTTAATGCCGAACCTGGAACTGGTTCTTATTCCAGAAGAATCATAAGAGCGGGCAAACACATAAAAACAACTTTGTAGACAAGTTTAATTGAAACGAAATGTTGCCCCCGCAGCCCGTAGCATTGTTTTAAGAATCTCTGAGACGATACATTTTCCACATCCGGATTTATAGGACCATCTGTTTACAGATTTCTCTATACAACGTGTCGCTTTTTTTTTTGGAAAATGGAGGACAGGCAAAAGATCTGGTCATGGTAGGACAGGAAACAGGAAACTCTAAGGCCTGCTTCACGTGGGCTACAGCTTGTGTAATGGAACCGGACCCCAAGTGCACTTGGGTATTTCTGTTAGACTCCAGCTTCCCTGTCCGAACACAGATCCACGGACACCACTCTTGGACAAAACCAAGAAATAGACTTTGTTTTAACACAGACACAAGATATATACATTCAAAGGAACAATTCTCCCCTCCCTGCATAAGGACACAGGGCGGGGCAATCTACCTTTAGTAACTAGAGACACAGCAACAGACAGTCCCATCAGGAGGGAGGGCTGCTGGAGACACCCCCCCACCAAGCCAATACACAAACACATACATCCCAAATAGTTTGCTCCCAAGCAAGACAAGCAATAGAACAATGGGATGCAATCACATAACACCAAACAATCCACAACCCCCACCTATCTCCTTTACATGTCTACACAATATCAGATTTCACTCTGCACCCCTAAAAGACACAGGGTGACTTACACATAATATGGATATGGGGAGCTGAGAAAGGGGTCTCCCTACCCCTCCAAAGTGAGATGGGTTTCATGGGCCCCCCACCCAAAGTCACTCCCGTCACAGCTTGTATAAAACCAAAGTGAACAGCTCTTATGCAGGCCATACATGGGTTGAATTCCGAACAAATTTTCTTTAGAAAATGGGAAATTTTCTGCGCTTTGTAATCCGATGGTGCCACCATTGATTTCAAAATTCAACCAACCAAGCCTTCAATTTCACTCCATGTTGCTACAGAAAAGATTTTTTGTGGCAAAGAATTTTCCTTTCTTTCCAGGTCACAGCTCATTTCTTTTCAGTTTATATTTACCGTACGATTCTCCCATCATTGATTGGAAATTAGTTTGTTTTTCAAAAATTTTCCAACCGGACCCAGACTGCACTAGGGTATTTCCCTTAGACTCCCGCTTCCCTGTCCGAACACACATTCACGGACACCACTCGAGGTAAAACCAGGGAATAGACTGCTTTATTTCAACACAGACACAAGATATATACATTCAAGGGAACAACCCACCTCCCTGCATAAGGACACAGGGCGGGGCAAACCACATCTAGCAACAAGAAACACATCAGCAGACATCCCCCACCAAGCCAATACACAAACACATACATCCCAAATAGTTTGCTCCCAAGCAAGACACACAATAGAACAATGGGATGCAATCACATAACACCAAACAATCCACAACCCCCACCTATCTCCTATACATGTCTACACAATATCAGATTTCACTCTGCACCCCTAACAGGGTGACTTACACATAATATGGATATAGGGAGCTGAGACAGTTGTCTCCCCACCTCTCCAAAGTGAGCTGGGTTCCATGGGCCCCCCACCCAAAGTCACTCCCGTCACAGCTTGTATAAAATCAAAGTGAACAGCTCTTATGCAGACCATACATGGGTCGAATTTCCGAACAAATTTTCTTTAGAAAATGGGAAATTGTGTGCATCATTAAATTTGTATCATTTTTTTCACATAAATAGAGCTTTCTTTTGGTGGTTTTTGATCACCACTGGGTTTTTTTTATTTTCGCTATATAAATGAAAAAAGACCGAAAACTCTGGGAAAAAATCATATTTTATACTTTCTGCTATAAAATATCAAATTTCTTCATACATTTAGGATAAAATGTATTCTGCGACGTCTTTGGTACAACATTTTTTCTCAATAAATGTAGATTAATTGGTTTGTTTGAAAGTTACAGCATCTAAAAACTATGTTATTTGAAAATGGATCAATTCTGATGTACTGACGGACGATCTCCTTTCTTGAGGTCCAAAAATGCCAAGACAGTACAAATACCCCCCACAAATGATACCTTTTTGGAAAGTAGACTTCCACGGTATTTAGTAAGAGGCATGGCGAGTTTCTTGAAGTTGTAATTTTTGTCACAATTTCTTGGCAAATTAACCACTTCCAGTCCGGACACTTTCACCTCCTTCCAGTCCGGACACTTTCCCCCCCTTCCAGTCCGGACACTTTCCCCCCCTTCCAGTCCGGACACTTTCCCCCCCTTCCAGTCTGGACACTTTCCCCCTCTTCCAGTCCGGACACTTTCACCCCCTTCCAGTCCGGACACTTTCCCCCCCTTCCAGTCCGGACACTTTCCCCCCCTTCCAGTCCGGACACTTTCCCCCCCTTCCAGTCCGGACACTTTCCCCCCCTTCCAGTCTGGACACTTTCCCCCCCTTCCAGTCCGGACACTTTCACCCCCTTCCAGTCCGGACACTTTCCCCCCCTTCCAGTCCGGACACTTTCCCCCTTCCAGTCCGGACACTTTCACCCCCTTCCTGTCCAGGCCAATTTTCAGTTTTCAGCGCTATCACACTTTGAATGACAATTGCGCGGTCATGCAACACTGTACCCATATGAATTTTTTAGAATTGTTTTGAGACAGATAAAGCTTTATTTTGGTGGTATTTATTCACCACTGGGATTTTTATTTTTTTTTGCTATGTAAATGAAAAAGTCCAAAAATTTAGAAAAAAGTGTTTTTCTTATAAAAGTTTGCAAATAAATAATATTTCATCATAAATCTTGGCCAAAATTTATTCCGTTATCCTTTTAGTAAAAAAAAAAATAACCCAAATTAGTTTATAACCAAAAATTATCATTTTTAAACATTTTTTTAAATGTTTATTTTATTTTTTTATATTATTATTTATGTTTTTTTTTTTTAACATACTGTTACCCTAGCAGTACTGTGTCACCATGGTGACACTGTACTACTTGTGGGGGGTGATGAAGAATTTTTTTTTTTTTACACTGATTGCTTTTACACCCATAAAGGCTGTAAAAGCAATCATTTCTCCTTCTCTCTGGCTGCATTCTTGCAGCCATTGAGAACTACTGTGTGAGCTGTGATTGGTCACAGCTTGTCACATGGTACAAGGCTGTTGTGACTGGCCCTGTACCATGTGACCTCTGTGATCATTCACAGATTTCACACGTAGTAAGCAATGATGTCACAAGTGACATCTTGCTTACTACTCTGCATGTGATCACTGATTGGCCAATCAGTGATCACATGATCAGGCCCTCGCACAGAGGTCCCGTCCGACGATTGGTGTTCCACTGTGTCCGGAGGACACAGCGGGCACCGGATCGCGGTGCTGCGTGCTCACAGGGAGCGAGCACAAGCAGGGGGCGGGGAGGCCGTTTGTAAACACCCACCCGACCCTGCACTGCCACCGTCCGGCCGTTTATATACAACAGCCGGATGGGAGGTGGTTAAATAAAAAAAACATTTCAGTTTTTTTTTTTTATCCTGTCACCAGTGCAGTACAGCGTCATCATATA
Source organism: Staurois parvus (assembly GCF_062004578.1). Classification (NCBI taxonomy): domain Eukaryota; kingdom Metazoa; phylum Chordata; class Amphibia; order Anura; family Ranidae; genus Staurois; species Staurois parvus. Next base: position 412,200 of record NW_028317891.1, read on the forward strand.
ACTGGTGTGGCGGTGATCAGGGATACTGGCAGGTGACAGTATGTTAAAAAAAAAAAAATCATTCAAATTTTCACCGTTTTTCTATTTTTTTCATACTTTCATCAGTTGTCACCATAGTAACACCGTAATACTCCAGAGGGGAGTGTGATCAGGGTTTTTTCTTTTTTTTGCATTTTGATTTCTGTTACAGTGATCATCACTGTACAGCTATGTTTTGAACGGTCATGAATGGGTTACATTCATAACAACTGTGATTTACTATTAGGTGCTGTGATTGGGATTGGCCCACAGCTATCAATTTCTACAGGGTGAAGTGACTGGTCCAGGTACCGTGTGATAGCTGTGGGCCAATCGCAGCATTACAATAGGAATCACAGCTGCAATTCATTCATAACATCTTTGTTGACATTGTGATCAGAAAGCGATCACGTGATCCTCCGACCACTGAAAGCAACCAGGTACTGAGAGCCGCTAGCTGCTAGCAGGCTTCAACACTACTTGAATCTTGATAATAGCCTGCTGAAGCCTGCTAGCAACTTGTTTAACCACTTTCCGATAGCTCTACAGCAGAAATACTGCTACAGGGCGGCACGGGGGCGCAAAATCACGTATTTATATATATTTCCGGGTAGGGGGGCGCCCGCGAATGGAATGGAACTGTGATAAAACATGGGGAAGGTAACACTTGGTGGGTAGGTGTTTTTCTTAGAAAAGAACCATTCTCTTCGCCTGGAGGGGAAAAACAACAGGGTCTCTTAAAGTAGCCTCAGACAAGAAAGATATTTCCCCCCGGTTTTTGTTTCCCATGAGTCTTTGCACAGATAGTTGTGCTGCAGCCAGAGCTGGGAAGAAAAAGAATGGCTTATGTTACATCATCAAAAAAAAAGGAACTATCCACAGTGCCTCCTAGTCAATACTGAGGTGCAGCCAGCAGCAGGCAGTGGGCAGAGCCAAGCCCTAAACCCAGAACTTGGGTTACCCATAGAAGAGCTAAAGTATCCCCAAGGAGACATCTGGCCTTCCTTCTCTCTTGTTGACCTCCATCCAGGGGCAGACTGACAACTCATGGGGCCCCTGGGCAATAGGGGATCATGGGGCCCCTGTGTCCTTGCCCAAACTCAAAAAAAGCCTATGAAAAAGGTACCAGGGGCATCTCATGGGGCCCCCTACTGACCCCGGGCCCTCGGGTAGTGCCCAAGTTTCCAAATGGTCAGTCCACCCCTGGCCACAGGTGTATACAATCAAGCCCCTAGGCATGCAGAACGCTTCTACAAACATTTGTGAAAGAATGGGTCGCTCTCAGGAGCTCAGTGACTCCAAGCGTGGTCCCGTGATAGGTGGCCACCTGGGCAATAAGTCCATCCGTGACATTTCCCAGCTACTAAATATTCCACGCTCAACTGTTAGTGGGATTATAACAAAGTGGAAGCAACTGGGAACAACAGAAACTCAGCCACCAAGTGGAAGGCCACGTCACATGACAGGGCGGGGTCAGCGCATGCTGAAGCGCACAGTGCGCAGAAGTCGCCAACTGTCTGCAGAGTCAATAGCTAAAGACCTCCAAACTTGGTGTGGCCTTCAGATGAGCCCAACAACAGTGTGTAGAGAGCTTCATGGAATGGGTTTCCATGGCTGAGCAGCTGCATCCAAGCCTTACATCACCAAGTGCAATGCAAAGCGTCGGATGCTGTGGTGTAAAGCACGCTGCCACAAGAGCAGTGGAGACGTGTTTTCTGGAGTTACGAATCACGCTTCTCTGTCTGGCAATCCGATGGGCGTGTCTGGGTTTGGTGGGTCCAGGAGAACGGTACTTGCCTGACTGCATTGTGCCAAGTGTAAAGTTTGGTGGAGGGGGGATTATGGTGTGGGGTGCCCCTGCCTCCACCCTTTTTTCTTCTGCAACTTACCTTCTGAAGATCTGTGGGAGCGATGGGTATTATTTTATAAAAATGTCCTCTTTTCATGCGGACTCTGCTTGAACAGAGATGCCATCTCAGGTCTCATCGCGGATATGGTAGAGTCACTGAGTACACAGAAGTTGTCTGAGCTATCCCAGGGCTTTGTGTCAATATATACAAAACCTTTTTTCTTGGCAAATGTGGTGTTTAATCCAAAAAGTACAGGAAGCAACCAAGCGCAAAAATTCCCAGAATGGGTGGTAAACCTCACCGCACCAGACAAATTTAACATGTGCATCTCAAGGATCCGCATCCCGCGTGAACTCAGCGGTATCTTGTGCCCGTTGGGAGGTATTAAGGTAAAACTGCAGCCTAAACACAAAATTAACCGCATGCCGCCCAGCCACTGTACATATACGGCGGCAGGGCGGCACTCGCAGGCAAAATCACGTTTTAAAACGTGTGTTTTGTAAACAAATAGGGGGGGCGCGCGAGGCGTGCCGCCGCCCTATCTGTCCCGCGGATCACCGCCGCAGATGTCAGTCGCCGGGTCACAGCCGCTCCTTAGCGGCTATGTCCCGGCGATCGGCGGCAAACAGTGACAGAGAGCACAGCTGCAGTAGCTGTGCTGTCTGTCACTTCCCTGTCAGCTCGAGGATGAGCTGATCGAGTAAGAACAGTTTCTCTTTCTCGATCAGCCTTTTCCCGCCCAGTACACACCCCACCCCGCCCCCTAGTAAAACACTCCCCTCACTCCTATAACCCTTCCCTGCAAAATAAAGTTAACCCCTTCCTCCCCTGTGCCATTAGTACAGTGTCAATTTTTTTTTTTTTTGCACTGATCACTGTATTAGTGTTTTTGGGGATGTCAGTGACCCCAAGTCAGTACTCCCCAATGTCAGAATGTCCGCCGCAGTCCCGCCATAAGTCGCTGGTCGCTGCCATAAGTCCCTGATCGCCGCCATAATTCGCTGATCGCCGCCATTATTAGTATAAAAAAAAAAACTAATAATCCCAGTATCTTTCCTGCCATTTGTAAACGCTATAACTTTCACGTAAACCAATTAATTTACACGTATTGGTTTTTTTTTTTAGCAAAGACATGTCGCAGAATGCATTTTGGCAGAAATTTATGACTAAATTTGATTTTTGCATTTTTTTTACTGGACATGTTTTATGGCAAAAAGTCCAAAATATTGTTTTTTTTTCCTCAAAATTGTCAGCCTTTTCTTTTTATAGCGCAAAAAAAACAAAAAAACGCACAGGCGATCAAATACCATTGAAAGAAAGCTCAATTTGTGGGGAAAAAAAGGATGTAAATTTCATTTATGTACCGTATTGCATGACCGCGCAATTGTCCGTTAAACTAGCGCAGCGCTGTATAGCAGAAAAATGGCGTAAATTGCAGTATCTATACCATAGTTTGTAGACGCTATAACTTCCACACAAAGCAATCAATATACACTTATTGGGATTTTTTTTACCAAAAACATGGAGCAGAATACATTTTGGCCTAAATTTATAACCAACTTTGAGTTTACTATATAGTTTTTATAGCTGAAAGTAAAAAATATTGTTTTTCTTCAAAATTTTTGGCCTTTTTTTGTTTATAGCGTGAAAAATAAAAAGCGCACAGGTGATCAAATACCACCGAAAGAAAGCTCTATTTGTGTGAAAAAAAGGACGTAAATTTTGTTTGGGTGCAGCATTGCATGACCGCGCAATTATCAGTTGAATTAGTGCAGCGCCGAGTAGCAAAAAGAGGCGTGGTCATTAAGGGGGGTAAATCCTCAGGAGGGCGAGGGGTTAAAGGTCAGCTCCGTACAAAACCGTATTTCCATTTTGGGAGGTTGCTGGAAAGATGAATTACACGCTAGCATCTTCTCAGGTAGCACCCTTAACACCCAACACAAAATATTGGTTGTAGGAGAAGTTGACATTTAAAGTAGATATAAACCATGGCATTTAGCTTGCTACAGCACTACGTAAACAACGGCAAAGCTTTTAAATCAATGACTTTGTTACATCCCCTGCAGCCTCTTTGCAGCCAATTACCATCTACATGCACTCAAGTGATAGCAACATGGCAATTCCCAGGCTGGGATTCCTGATGGTGACAAAAATGGACCATACCTGTGTGATCTGCTTTGAAACTATCTCAATCCGAAACCCTGTGATTGGCTAACAAAGTAGGAGAACAGATAAGAGAGAGGGGCGGGGCATTGTCACCCTATAGGAAGTGCCTGAACAAGGACCTTCATGGCAGGATCGCCAGGGATTATTTAAATAAGAGCTACAGATTTTAAAATACTGAAATTACATTACCCTGGAAGAACTTATATGAGATTTTAGTTATTTAGGGCAGGGGTCCCCAAACTTTTCAAACAAAGGGCCAGTTTTCTGTCCTTCATGGGGCAGGATTGTGGACAGCTGGGGTAGAAAATGTTCCAGGCCCAAAATCAGTGAGAATAAAGATGGTCTCAGGGTTGGTGGTCAGTAGGAGGGGGAGTACTGCCCCATCACTGGTACTAGTGGGAGTAATAGTACCCATCATTGGTGTCAGTGGGAGAAATAGAACCCCATTGTTGGTGTCAGTGGGAGGAATGGTGTCCCATCATTGGTGTTAGTGGGAGGAATGGTGTCCTATCATTTTTGTCAGTGGGAGGAATGGTGCCCCATCACTGGTACTAGTGGGAGTAATAGTACCCATCATTGGTATCAGTGGGAGGAATAGTGCCCCATCATTGGTGTCAGTGGGAGAAATAGAACCCCATTGTTGGTGTCAGTGGGAGGAATGGTGTCCCATCATTTTTGTCAGTGGGAGGAATGGTGCCCCATCATTGGTATCAGTGGGAGGAATAGTGCCCCATCATTGGTATCAGTGGGAGGAATAGTGTCCCATCATTGGTGTCAGTGGGAGGAATAGTGCCCCATCATTGGTGTCAGTGGGAGGAATAGTGTCCCACCATTGGTATCAGTGGGAGGAATAGTGCCCCATCATTGGTATCAGTGGGAGGAATAGTGCCCCATCATTGGTGTCAGTGGGAGGAATAGTGCCCCATCATTGGTATCAGTGGGAGGAATAGTGCTCCATCATTGGTGTTAGTTGGAGGAATAGTGCCCCATCATTGGTATCAGTGAGAGGAATAGTGCCCCATCATTGGTGTCAGTGGGAGGAATAGTGTCCCATCATTGGTGTCAGTGGGAGGAATAGTGCCCCATCATTGGCGTTAGTTGGAGGAATAGTGCCCCATCATTGGTGTCAGTGGGAGGAATAGTGCCCCATCATTAGTGTTAGTTGGAGGAATAGTGCCCCATCATTGGTATCAGTGGAGGAATAGTGCCCCATCATTGGTATCAGTGGGAGGAATAGTGCCCCATCATTGGTATCAGTGGGAGGAATAGTGCCCCATCATTGGTGTCAGTGGGAGGAATAGTGCCCCATCATTGGTATCAGTGGGAGGAATAGTGCCCCATCATTGGTGTCAGTGGGAGGAATAGTGCCCCATCATTGGTGTCAGTGGGAGGAATAGTGTCCCACCATTGGTATCTGTGGGAGGAATAGTGCCCCATCATTGGTATCAATGGGAGGAATAGTGCCCCATCATTGGTATCAGTGGGATGAATAGTGCCCCATCATTGGTGTCAGTGGAGGAATAGTGCCCCATCATTGGTATCAGTGGGATGAATAGTGCCCCATCATTGGTATCAGTGGGAGGAATAGTGCCCCATCATTGGTGTCAGTGGGATGAATAGTGCCCCATCATTGGTATCAGTGGGATGAATAGTGCCCCATCATTGGTGTCAGTGGGAGGAATAGTGCCCCATCATTGTTATCAGTGAGAGGAATAGTGCCCCATCATTGGTATCAGTGGAGGAATAGTGCCCCATCATTGGTGTCAGTGAGAGGAATAGTGCCCCATCATTGGTGCCAGTGAGAGGAATAGCGCCCCATCAGTGGTATCAGTGGAGGAATAGTGCCCCATCATTGGTGTCAGTGGGAGGAATAGTGCCCCATCATTGGTATCAGTGGGAGGAATAATGCCCCATCATTGGTGTCAGTGGGAGGAATAGTGTCCCATCATTGGTGTCAGTGGGAGGAATAGTGCCCCATCATTGGTGTCAGTGGGAGGAATAGTGTCCCATCATTGGTATCAGTGGGAGGAATAGTGCCCCATCATTGGTATCAGTGGGAGGAATAGTGCCCCATCATTGGTATCAGTGGAAGGAATAGTGCCCCATCATTGGTGTCAGTGAGAGGAATAGTGCCCCATCATTGGTGTCAGTGGGAGGAATAGTGCCCCATCATTGGTGTCAGTGAGAGGAATAGTGCCCCATCATTGGTATCAGTGGGAGGAATAGTGCCCCATCATTGGTATCAGTGGGAGGAATAGTGCCCCATCATTGGTGTCAGTGGGAGGAATAGTGTCCCATCATTGGTGTCAATGGGAGGAATAGTGTCCCATCATTGGTGTCAGTGGGAGGAATAGTGTCCCATCATTGGTGTCAATGGGAGGAATAGTGTCCCATCATTGGTGTCAGTGGGAGGAATAGTGTCCCATCATTGGTGTCAGTGGGAGGAATAGTGTCCCATCATTGGTGTCAGTGGGAGGAATAGTGCCCCATCATTGGTGTCAGTGGGAGGAATAGTGCCCCATCATTGGTATCAGTGAGAGGAATAATTATTATTCAGGATTTATATAGCACAACAGTTTGCTCAGCGCTTTACAATATAAAGGGAGACAGTACAATTACAGTACAATTACAATACATTGCAGTACAGAAGGAATAGGAGGGCCCGGCTCCTGGAGCTTACAATCTAAAGGAAGGGGGAGGTGGTACAAAAGGTGATAGCTGCGGGGGACGATCTGATGGAGGTGACTCAAGTAAAGTTCTTAGGTGGAGGTGGGGTAGGCTTCCCTGAATAAGTGAGTTTTCAAAGATTGCCTAAAGGAAGACAGGGTGGGAAATGACCGGACATACTGGGGTAGGGAGTTCCAGTGGATGGGAGACGCTCTGGAGAAGTCCTGGAGAAGATCGTGGGAGGAGGTGATGAGGTAGCTAGAGAGCAAGATGTCTTGGGAAGAGCTGAGCGGGTGATTTGGCCGATATCTGCAGATGAGGTTGGTGATGTAGCTAGGGGCAGTGTTGTGGATGGCTTTGTAAGCTGTGGTTAGTATTTTGAATTTTATACATTGGGTTAGTGGAAGCCAGTGAAGGGATTGGCAGAGAGGGGCTGCAGTCGCTGATCGGTTGGTAAGGTGTATGAGTCTAGCAGCAGTCGCTGATCGGTTGGTAAGGTATATGAGTCTAGCAGCAGTCGCTGATCGGTTGGTAAGGTATATGAGTCTAGCAGCAGTCGCTGATCGGTTGGTAAGGTATATGAGTCTAGCAGCAGTCGCTGATCGGTTGGTAAGGTGTATGAGTCTAGCAGCAGTCGCTGATCGGTCGGTAAGGTGTATGAGTCTAGCAGCAGTCGCTGATCGGTTGGTAAGGTATATGAGTCTAGCAGCAGTCGCTGATCGGTTGGTAAGGTATATGAGTCTAGCAGCAGTCGCTGATCGGTTGGTAAGGTATATGAGTCTAGCAGCAGTCGCTGATCGGTTGGTAAGGTGTATGAGTCTAGCAGCAGTCGCTGATCGGTCGGTAAGGTGTATGAGTCTAGCAGCAGTCGCTGATCGGTCGGTAAGGCGTATGAGTCTAGCGGCAGTCACTGATCGGTTGGTAAGGTGTATGAGTCTAGCAGCAGTCGCTGATCGGTTGGTAAGGTGTAGGAGTCTAGCAGCAGTCGCTGATCGGTCGGTAAGGTGTATGAGTCTAGCAGCAGTCGCTGATCGGTCGGTAAGGCGTATGAGTCTAGCGGCAGTCACTGATCGGTCGGTAAGGTGTATGAGTCTAGCAGCAGTCGCTGATCGGTCGGTAAGGTGTATGAGTCTAGCAGCAGTCGCTGATCGGTTGGTAAGGTGTATGAGTCTAGCAGCAGTCGCTGATCGGTTGGTAAGGTGTATGAGTCTAGCAGCAGTCGCTGATCGGTTGGTAAGGTGGATGAGTCTAGCGGCAGCATTCATAATAGACTGAAGGGGGGATAGCCTGTGTAACGGTAGACTAGTGAGGAGGGAGTTGCAATAATCAAGGCGGGATAAAACCAAGGAGTGGATAAGTTGTTTTGTGGTGTCATTGGTCAGGAAGGGGCGGATTTTGGAAATGTTGTGGAGGTTGAGGCGGCAGGATTTAGCCAGTGATTGTATGTGGGGCCCGAAAGAGAGGTCAGAGTCTAGGATTACACCTAGTACCCTGGCATGAGGGGAAGGACCAATGGTTGTGCTGTTGATCTTAATGGTAATGTCATAAGTGGGGGATCGGGGGGGGAAATATTACATACTCGGTTTTAGAAAGATTGAGTTTGAGGGATAGTTCCCCATCATTGGTATCAGTGAAATAGATTGTGCCCCATTGTTGGTGTCAGTGGGAGGAATAGTGCCTGATATCATTGGCTGGGATAGTGCCCCAAAGACTGGATAGAGAATAGCAAAGGGCTGCAGTTTGGAGACCTCTGTTTTAGGGTTTACATAGATTTGTTTTAGAAGAAAAAAAGTTATATAATGTTCTAGACTTGTAGTCTTTACCAGCCTGCCACAAAGTCCTGCATGAACGAGTACTGGACAACATAGTAGCCATTGCACAACATGTAAACCCTCCCAACAGTCAGAGGCATACTCCCAGCTAAGTAGAACGAAGCTGTAAAAAATACTATTGCTGCTCACAACTGGAAAAGGAAGTGCAAGCACATCATTTGAGATTATGTAATCAATGTTTTTTGCGTAATAGTATTCTAATTAGAGTTACATTTAACCTTTTACAACCTCAGAGAATGGTTATGGCAAGAAGCCTTGTGTTTTTAGCTCTGGATTTTGTGGCCCTACACCCACCTACTGTGTAAGGGTCCTGCTACTGCAAACTCTAAAAAGTTCCACCCACCTCATAATGTGGATGTAAGCTGAGCAGAAATCACTAGCCACCAGGCAACAAGCTTTTCCATAGGAGGTCAGCAGTGGCAACCTACATGAGCTCAAAATTTTATGGACAAAAGACCATCACACCTACAGTGGGGATCGAAAGTTTGGGCACCCCAGCTAAAAATTTGTATTAATGTGCATAAAGAAGCCAAGGAAAGATGGAAAAATCTCCAAAAGGCATCAAATTACAGATTAGACATTCTTATAATATGTCAACAAAAGTTAGATTTTATTTCCATCATTTACACTTTCAAAATAACAGAAAACAAAAAAATGGCGTCTGCAAAAGTTTGGGCACCCTGCAGAATTTATAGCACGCACTGCCCCCCTGCCAAGCTGAGACCTGCCAGTGTCATGGATTGTTCTCAATCATCGTCTGGGAAGACCAGGTGATGTCAATCTCAAAGGTTTTAAATGCCCAGACTCATCTGACCTTGCCCCAACAATCAGCACCATGGGTTCTTCTAAGCAGTTGTCTAGAAAACTGAAACCGAAAATAGTTGACGCTCACAAAGCTGGAGAAGGCTATAAGAAGATAGCAAAGCGTTTTCAGATGTCAATATCCTCTGTTCAGAATGTAATTAAGAAATGGCAGTCATCAGGAACAGTGGAAGTTAAAGCAAGATCTAGAAGACCAAGAAAAATATCCGACAGAACAGATCGCAGGATTGTGAGAAAAACAATTCAAAACCCACGTTTGACTGCACGATCCCTCCAGAAAGATCTGGCAGACACTGGAGTTGTGGTCACTATTCCACTATAAAGAGATACTTGTACAAATATGGTCTTCATGGAAGAGTCATCAGAAGAAAACCTCTTCTACGTCCTCACCACAAAAATCATCATTTGAACTTTGCAAATGAACATATAGACAAGCCTGATGCATTTTGGAAACAAGTTAAAATTGAACTTTTTGGCCGGAATGAGCAAAGGTACGTTTGGAGAAGAAGGGGCACAGAATTTAATGAAAAGAACCTCTGTCCAGCTGTTAAGCATGGGGTTGGATCAATCATGCTTTGGGGTTGTGTTGCAGCCAGTGGCACAGGAAACATCTCACGAGTAGAAGGAAAAATGGATTCAATAAAATTTCAGCAAATTTTGGATGGTAACTTGATGCCATCTGTGAAAAAGCTGAAGTTAAAGAGAGGATGGCTTCTACAAATGGATAATGATCCTAAACACACCTCGAAATCCACGGGGGATTACATCAAGAGGCGTAAACTGAAGGTTTTGCCATGGCCTTCACAATCTCCTGACCTCAACATAATTGAAAATCTATGGATAGACCTTAAAAGAGCCGTGCGTGACAGACAGCCCAGAAATCTCAAAGAACTGGAAGACTTTTGTAAGGAAGAATGGGCAAAGATACCTCAAAAAGAATTGAAAGACTCTTGGCTGGCTATAAAATGCGTTTACAAGCTGTGATACTTGCCAAAGGGGGCAGTACAAGATATTAACTCTGCAGGGTGCCCAAACTTTTGCAGACGCCATTTTTTTGTTTTCTGTTATTTTGAAAGTGTAAATGATGGAAATAAAATCTAACTTTTGTTGACATATTATAAGAATGTCTAATCTGTAATTTGATGCCTTTTGGAGATTTTTCCATCTTTCCTTGGCTTCTTTATGCACATTAATACAAATTTTTAGCTGGGGTGCCCAAACTTTCGATCCCCACTGTATATATACTTCATAGACTTTCTATTTCAAAACCATGGCCATTAACATGGAGTTGGTTCTCCCCTTGGCGGCCATAACAGCCTTCACATTTTTTTAGAAGTTGTTACAAGATTTTGTAGTGTGTCCATGGGAATTTGTGTCTACGCAGTCATGTGTGAGGTCAGGTGCTTGGGTGTTGGATGGGAAGACCTGGCTCACCATCAGCATTCCAGTTCATCCCAAAGATGTTCAGTAGGGTTGATGTCAGTGCTTTCATGTTTCTCCACACAAAACCCACCAAACCCATCAAGTCATGGGGGAGACTTACTAAAACTGGAGCACTCAGAATCCGGTGCAGCTGTGCATGTTAGCCAATCAGCTTCTAGCTTCTGCTTGTTCAATTAAGCTTTAACAATAAAACTTGGAAGCTGATTGGTTTCTATGCAGAGCTGCACCAGATTTTGTACTCTCCAGTTTTAATAAATAACTGTAGGCAATGGAGGTTAAATGTTGACTTTTGCTGAGTTTTTTTCTGCGTTTTAATGCAGTTTCTCAACCTTTATTTGTCAAGACACCCTTTAACATTCTGCACAATTTAGAGGCACCCATTACAAAATTTTAAAAATTAGACAAATAGTTTTGCAGAACTCAGCAACATCTGTACATGTAGGACACCCAATGTTAGAGGTGATTTATTCTTCCAAAACAAATACACCTTTGCACAGTGGTGCTGACTAGCAGGGGCGGACTGACCATTTGGAAACTTGGGCACTGCCCGAGGGCCCGGGGTCAGTAGGGGGCCCATTGAGATGCCCCCTACTGGAACTCCCTACCCCAATCCATCAGACTATAACCTACTCTCCTCTCCTTTAGGCGCACCCTGAAAACCCATCTCTTCAGGGAAGCCTACCCTGCCCTCTGCTAATCACCGATCTCCTCCACTCTTCCTACCACTCCATGCCCCACAGCTATTCCTCCCGTACCACTATCCCCTCCCTCCTAGATTGTAAGCTCCAAGGAACAGGGCCCTCGAACCCCTCGTGTATTGCATTGTATTGTTATTGTACTGTCTCATGTATTGTCTCCCATTGTAATGTACAGCGCTGAGCGCTTGGCGCTATATAAATACTGTATAATAATATTAATAATAATAATGTATAGGTGGGGTGTGGGGGTTGTTCATTGTTTACTGCCATGTGGTCCCATTGTTCAATTGTGTCTTGCTTGCCAGTAAACTATTATGGGATGCATGTGTTCCTGTATTGTCTACTGCCACATGGTGTATCCCATTGTTCTACTGTGTGTCTTGGTTTGGTGAGGGGTGTTTCAGGCAGCCCTTCCCCCTGATGGGACGGCCTGCTGATGTATTTCCTGTTACTGGTTGTATTTCCCCGCCCTGTGTATATATCTTGTGTTTGTGTTAAAATAAAGCAGTCCACTTCCTGTCTTAAGAAGCCTGGTGCTGTCTCGTCCTGTATGGTCAGCGGTGGGGGTCCGTGGATAAAGTTAGGACAGGGAAGCGGGAGTCTAACGGAAATACCCTAGCGCAGTCAGGGTCTGGTTCCGTTACATACTGCTTAGTGAAATGTCCCTGTTTGAAAGTTTGCGGTCGAACTTTTGGTAGGTTTGAATGTTCAACTGTGAATTGAACAGTTGGGTGTTCGGCCCATCACTAGCAATTATGGTGATAGGGTTTCAGAAGAACAGAACAAAGCAAAAACCCCAGGGAAAGCATAGGACCTCTGTCTTGGTTTTCTTGTCTACGGCTTCCTGTTTTGGTGACTACCATTCCCCCTAATTTCTGGTCTTAGTATCACAGGGACAGGAACTGAGGGGAAATCTTCAAACGTTGGTCACCAACATCAATATAGAGTCAAGGACTCAATATAGAATCAAAAAAGAATATAAAAAAGAAAGATTCAGTTGCAGTTGTGCTTTTAAGGTAAAGTTGGTTGACCCGCTTGCTTGGTTGATTTAATATTTTCCCCAGATCTGCTATTTAGCATCAGTGGCGTCCATGTTTTTTGGTAGTGAGTATGCTGCGGTATTCCAATAGTTAACAGTCTTTTTGTTCTGCTATAGGCTAAGTCAGTGTTTATACTGGCAGCACATAAAGGGCTTTGGTACTATTTAGGAGGAAAAATATGCATGGCTTATAAATAGCGTTTATTTATTTTGATACAAACCAACATGAAATGTGAACATAATTTTGTGTCCGCGGAGAGCGCGCCAGCGGCAAGCTTGTGTTAAATCAGAAGATGCCCAGGAGCTCTGATTGTCAGATGTTACGTATTGCCACCTGGAAAACCTGTCTGTCCCAAGGCTGGTGGTTAGATAAAGCAATTAACACCTCCTCCATGTTCCTAGTCAAGCCAATTGGCTTGGCCCTTCCCTGCCATATTAGTATACTTGTCATGTGACACATCTACTGTATATCCAAAAGCCTGTGGACAGCTGACCAGCACACCTACACTCTATGGGCAAACGTATGTGGCCTCTCTTTACTGTTAATACTACATCATGCATGTACTTCCAACTCTGCACTTAAGACCCTTTTCTGTTCCAGCATGACTGCGCCCCTGTGCACAAACCCAGATCCATAAAGACAGGGGGGTTGATTTACTAAAGGCAAACAGGCTGTGCACATTGCAAGTGCAGCTGCTCCAGAGGTTCGTAAATGTGCAGAAGCCCTGCTGACTTCCATCATCCAATCATGTGCAAGCAAAAATGCTGTTTTTTTTTAAATGATTTTCTTTGCATGTGATTGGGTATTTTATGCAATGTGAAGCTTCACCTCAACTGCACTTGCAAAGTGCTCAGTCAATTTGCCTTTGATTCAGTAAATCAACCCCAGTAAGTATGCACATCAGACTTCCCACATCACTCTCTGGTTGGGGGTAAAGTCACAGGATTGGCATGACAGTGGAGCACGTTCCAGGGCAGTCATATGTAGTGGTAAACATATTCATCAAAGGGCCATGGTGTAAGAACAATATTGGGATCCCCCATTCAACTACTGCTGAATAGATAGATAGATAGATAGATAGATAGATAGATAGATAGATAGATAATAGATAGATAGATAGATAGATAGATAGATAGATAGATAGATAATAGATAGATAGATAGATAGATAGATAGATAGATAGATAGATAGATAGATAATAGATAGATAGATAGATAGATAGATAATAGATAGATAAATAGATAGATAGATAGATAAATAGATAGATAAATAGATAGATAAATAGATAGATAGATAGATAGATAGATAATAGATAATAGATAAATAGATAGATAGATAGGTAGATAGATAGATAATAGATAGATAGATAGATAGATAGATAGATAGATAATGGATAGATAATAGATGGATAGATAGATAGATAGATAGATAGATAGATAGATGATAGATAGATAGATAGATAGATAATAGATAGATAGATAATAGATAGATGATAGATAGATAGATAGATAGATAGATAGATAGATAGATAGATAGATAGATAGATAGATAGATAGACAGATACAGTTGTGTTCAAAATAATAGCAGTCAGACATCACTAACCGGATCAATCACTGTTTTTAGTGGAAATGATATTTCTACATGGCAAATAATTTCCTAGCAGGTGTAGTAGAGTAATAGAAATCCAACAGACCCAACAGTCATGACATGCATGCTGCTGATTCTGTGTCATTGAATCACTCATTGAAAGGGGCGTGTTCAAAATAATAGCAGTGTGGAGTTCTATTAGTGAGGTCATTCATTCACAGGTGGCAGTTATTGCCCTTATTTAAGGAAGGAAGGCAGCAAATGTTGGACATGCTGGTTACAGTGCATTTCTCTCTGAAATTTTGAGGAAAATGGGTCGTTCCAGACATTGTTCAGAAGAACAGCGTACCTTGATTAAAAAGTTGATTGGAGAGGGAAAACATATAAAGAAGTGCAGAAAATGATCGGCTGCTCAGCTAAAATGATCGCAAATGCTTTAAAATGGCAACCAAATCCTGAAAGACGTGGAAGAAAGCGAAAAACTACCATTGGAATGGATAGAAGAATAGCCAAAATGGGGCGGACTCAGCCAACAATCAGCTCCAGGAAGATGAAAGAAGGTGTGACGTTCCCTGTGAGGACTGTTACAATTAGAAGACGCCTATGTGAAGCCAAGCTATCTGCAAGAAGTCCCCGCAAAGTCCCACTGTTGGAAAAAAGACGTGTGCTGAAGAGGTTACAATCTGCCAAAGAGCACATTGACTGGCCTAAAGAGAAATGGCCCAACATTTTGTGGACTGATGGAAGTAAGATTGTTCTTTTTGGGTCTAGTGGGCGGAGACAGTTTGTCAGACGACCCCCAAACACTGAATTCAAGCCACAGTACACTGTGAAGACAGTGAAGCATGGTGGTGCAAGCATCATGATATGGGGATGTTTCCCATACTACGGTGTTGGGCCTATTTATCGCATACCAGGGATCATGGATCAGTTTGAATCCATCAGAATACTTGAAGAGGTCATGCTGCCTTATGCTGAAGAGGAAATGCCCTTGAAATGGGTGTTCCAACAAGACAATGACCCCAAACACACCAGTAAACGTGCAACATCTTGGTTCCAGACCAACAAGATGGACGTTATGGAGTGGCCAGCCCAATCCCCGGATCTTCATCCAATAGAAAACTTGTGGGGTGACATCAAAAATGCCGTTTCTGAGGCAAAACCAAGAAATAGAGAAGAACTGTGGAATGTGGTCCAATCATCCTGGGCTGGAATACCTGATCACAGGGGCCAGAAGTTGGGTGACTCCATGCAACACAGATGTACAGCAGTTCTCAGAAACAGTGCAACTACAACCAAATATTCATGAAGTCATTCAAAGGAAAGAAAATCTTCAAACATTTCTCAGTTTATATGGTGAATGTTTGAGTTTGTAAAGAAGAATACAAACACTGTCATTTTTTTGAACCGTCTAATATTCACTTTTCTTCCATTTTTTTAGAGGAACAACACAAATTTGATGTATTTTTCTTCATGTTCTGATTGGGAATAGAATGTGTCGTGTTCCCAATGCATTTGTGTGGATGGAAATTAAATTTATTAGAAGGATTTTCAGCTTTATTCACTTTTTTCAACACACTGCTATTATTTTGAATACAACCAGGGGCGGACTGACAACTTATGGGCCCCCCGGGCAATAGGGGATCATGGGACTCAAAAAAGCCTATGAAAAAGGTACCAGGGGCATCTCATGGGGCCCCCTACTGACCCCGGGCCCTCGGGCAGTGCCCGAATTTCCAAATGGTCAGTCCGCCCCTGAACACAACTGTATGTAAAGCGCTGCGTACATTGATGGCGCTATATAAGTACCACAAATAAATAAATAATAATAATAAAAACCGCAATGATGTGAACGGAGCCTAGAAGTCCTAGGGCCGTTATGCATCTGCCTGGTGTATAAAGGACACCTCCATCCCTAGTCAGTTGCCCTGATGTTTGTTGTTGTCACTGACACATACACCAGTCCACGGCTACTCTAGGCCACAGACAATGACAGGTTCACTTTGATAAGAGCAGACAGAGACCAAGGTGGCCCATCCTGCAGTCTCCGTTAGTCCTGTGTGATTCAGGGCCCGCAGCGGCGAGGATGGCACAGGTCAGCTGAGAGCCTGTTCCCGGTTGTTGACCTTTGCCTGGCTCAGCCGTCCAGACAGACCACGATTCCCCCAGTGAATGCTCGACGATTGATTCCTTTTCTCACATCTCAGCGTGCGCTTTCGCAGACTGCTGCCATCGATTAGTGTCTCATCAGCAGATGAATCCTTTGTTGGTTACCGATCGATGCTATAGACCGAGACTGCCTGTGCATTTTTCTCCTCCTTGTGCGGAGCAGAGAGCTCCTCTAATGATTCCTCCTTTTAATATGAGCTTCTGATGATCGTTTGTACCTTTCAATACAATTAAAAGGTCCGCATATTGCAGCGCTCTGCCGCACGTACCTCATTTAGAGGCTTGTAAAGTGTTGAGGAACCGTTTGATCGCATTTTACCAGCCGACGGTTTGTTGTTTTACTCTGATCAGGTGTATTAACGGGCTTCTGCCGAAGAAGACGCAGAACTTGCAGCGCTATCCAACTCCATGGCTTCCAAGTTGGCGGCTCGCTGGGTTTTGCTGCGTAGGGTGGTTCAATGAGTCGCCCACATGAGCTTTAGTTTGTATAGGAGCAGTGTGTACAGAAAGATTTTGTCAAGATTCGATCAGCTTCGACCTTAAGGCCTCATTTACACCTGCTTTGCTATCTGAAGAGCGATCAGATTTTTGATTGCTCTTCACAGAGCATTCGACAGGCTGCAAGGAGGTGTTATAACCACCTCACTGCCTGTTTTACCCCCTAAATCATCATCAATCATCAGTCCCTCCCCTCATGCCAGGGTACTAGGTGTAATCCTAGACTCCCATCTGTCCTTTCAGTTCCAAATCCAATCACTGTCCAAATCTTGTAGACTTCACCTCCGCAACATCTCCAACCTCCGCAACATCTCCAACCTCCGCAACATCTCCAACCTCCACAGCTTCTCCAACCTCTGCAACATCTCCAACCTCCGCAACATCTCCAACCTCCGCAACATCTCCAACCTCCTCAACATCTCCAACCTCCTCAACATCTCCAACCTCCGCAACATCTCCAACCTCCACAGCTTCTCCAACCTCTGCAACATCTCCAACCTCCACAACATCTCCAACCTCCGCAACATCTCCAACCTCCGAAACATCTCCAACCTCTGCAACATCTCCAACCTCCGCAACATCTCCAACTTCCACAGCTTCTCCAACCTCCACAGCTTCTCCAACCTCCGCAACATCTCCAACCTCCGAAACATCTCCAACCTCCACAGCTTCTCCAAACTCAGCAACATCTCCAACCTCCGCAACATCTCCGACCTCCGCAACATCTCCAACCTCCGCAACATCTCCGACCTCCGCAACATCTCTGACCTCAGCAACATCTCCAACCTCCGCAAAATCTCCGACCTCCGCAACATCTCCAACCTCCGCAACATCTCCAAGATACGCCCGTTCCTAACCACTGAAACCACCAAGCAATGTATTCACTCCCTTGTTACCTCTCGCCTTGACTATTGTAACTCCCTCCTCATTGGCCGACCTCATCGCAGGCTATCCCCTCTTCAGTCTATCATGAATGCTGCTGACAGACTCATCCACCTTACTAACCATCCTGTATCTGCCACCCCTCTCTGCCAATCCAGGGGTGGACTGACCATTTGGAAAGTCGGGCACTGCCCGAGGGCCCGGGGTCAGTAGGGGGCCCCATGAGATGCCCCTGGTACCTTTTTCACAGGGTTTTTTGAGTGTGGGAAAGGACACAGGGGCCCCATGATCCCCTATTGCCCGGGGGCCCCATGAGTTGTCAGTCTAGCACATTATGAAAGACTTACGGTTGGACTAAGCCCCCCCCCCCCAGCCGTACGCTATCACTGGTGACAGGGCTTCCATAGTGACCCGGTCTTCCTGGCTCTGGGTGCTTGATCGGCTGGACCACGAAGACTCACTCCTGCAAATGCGCGCTGGAGACTCGCCCGCAGCACAGAGCTCTGAAGGAACGGCACGGTATGGCGTGACGTCACCAGCTGCTAGGACACTGAATATCTTCTAAACGGTGCAGGTTTTGGAGATATACCTTGTACCTAAGCTTTATTAAAGGCTTACCTGTAGGTACAAGTGTCCAGTAGGAGTTTACATCCACTTTAAAAGAGAAGTTGAGCGATTTTTTTTTTAATGATACTTACCTAGGTGGTTGCAGCATCAGACCGATGCTGCATCTGCCCCCTGCCGGCTCCAACTCTGAGAACTGAGCAGTCAAAGACCACTGATTGCTCAGTTCTCAGTGCTCCGTGGTCAGAGAGCTGGTGACTGTCAGTCACCGCTCTCTGCTTTGGACCCCCCCACTGCTCACTGGAGCGCTGGGCTGTGGACGGGTTGGGAGCGACTGGCTCAGGTTCTAGGTGGATCGCTGAGAGGCTGAGCCAAGTGCCAGTCCAGGGATCTGAGTGGATCCCGACTGTAAAGTTGAGATCTTTCCCCAGCCTGGACTGGCTAAGTGATGTCAGCCGACGTTGAACTTTAGCCTGCTGTTGGCTGAAAACGGGTCACTGGAGTGCAGAACGAACTGGAAAAAGTACAGAAGAAGTACAGACAAATGAGCTTTGGCTGTACTTCTCCTTTAAAGAAAACTCCAATTTCAGCATAAGAATGTGGAACACACAACTTAAAGGAGAACTCCAGACTTCCCTTCAGTCTTGCACATTGGCTCAGGCTCTTCTCCTGTACTCATATTGCCTACTCTGATTTCACTGCACACTATGAGCTTCTCACAATGTGCATTAGAAGCTGCAGCAAGTCAGATAGAGCTCCTCCTCATTTCCTGGCTGGAAAACACCCGTCATCATCTAGCACTTTCTTAGCCAGACTGACTGTCCCTGGTCTACCCCTTTCATTTATTTTATGTTAGTTCTTTCAATTATAGAGGCTCAGCATCACATGTGGACTTTACTTAGGACGGTCTGCATGCAAATGATGGCTTCCACCCAGGGGCGGACTGACCATTTGGCCACTCGGGCACTGCCCGAGGGCCCAGGGTCAGTAGGGGGCCCCATGAGATACCCCTGGTACCTTTCATAGGCTTTTTTGGGTGTGGTTTGAATGTGGGTGAGGACACAGGGGCCCCATGATCCCCTATTGTCAGGGGGCCCCATGAGTTGTCAGTCCGCCCCTGCTTCCACATATAACTCCTCCCAGGAGCCAGCCCATTGCTTGCATCAAGACTGAGGGCACGTTAGAGGAGTACTAAGGCAGGGGGTGCTACGATGTTTTCAGAATATACAACAACCTGCTGGCCCCTCCCTCCAACTGTAATCTGCCTGCTTTGCATAGAACAGCCCACATGGAAGAAAAATATATTTGAAATACTACAATATATTCTTCCCAAATATATTGACATATATTTGAAATACTACAATTTTGTCCGTATACAATATATATATAAAAAAATAAATATATATCTATATATCCTAGATTGTAAGCTCCCAGGATCAGGGCCCTCTAATCCCTCTTGTATTGAACTGTATTGTTGCTGTATTGTCTCCCACTAGATTGTAAAGCGCTGAGCAAACTGTCGGCGCTATATAAGTCCTGTATAATAATATATATATAATAATAATAATAATTTTATATATATATATATAAAATATTTGTCATATATTTTTTAATATATAAAAAACGCATTTCAACATACAATGTGTGTATATATATATATATATATATATATATATATATATATATACACACATTGCATGTTGAAATGCGTTTTTTATATATTAAAAAATATATGAAAAATATTTTATATATATATAAAATTATTATATATTGACATATATTTGAAATACTACAATTTTGGCCGTATTCAATATATTTCAAAATATATTAATATATTTCAATGAATATATATATATATATATATGTACAGTATATATATATATATATATATATATATATATATATATACACACACACTGCATGTTGAAATGCGTTTTTATATATTACAAAATATATGAAAAATATTTTTTTTAAATATATATTTTTTAAATATATTCTTCACATTTTTTTAACATAGAAAAAAGTCATTTTAACATATATATTTTTACATATATTTGCAAATGCATTCCAAAAATGTAGATTGAATGTATATTTGAAAATTTATTTTTAAAAATATGTTTCATATATTTTGTAATAAAAACGACGCATTTCAACATACAGTGTATATATATATATATATATACTGTACATATATATATATTCATTGAAATATATTAATATATTTTGAAATATATTGAATACGGCCAAAATTGTAGTATTTCAAATATATGTCAATATATTTGGGAAAAATATTTTTAAAATATATTTACAATATATTTTTCTTCCATGTGGGAGTACAGAGACCCAGTGATGACATCACTGGGTCTAAAATAGGGTAGAAATTGGAAATGAAAAGCTTTATTTAAAAAATTAAACAACATGTTGATGAGGGGGGGAGGGAAGAACCAGGGAAGGTAAAGCGGATAAAACTTCAGATTTAATGAGCTTTTTTTCTATCAATCAAAATTAATATTTCGCCTCTAACACCCCCCCCCAATTCTCCATAGTCTGGCTGTGAGATTTCCCCAGATAACAAATCATAAACTCTAAAATTGTGGAACGGCTAACCCAATCTGAACGTCTTGATAGAATTGATGGAGGCATCTGTACCCTGCTGTACACTTCGTCTCCCTGCTGTAATGTAATAAAATATATCTAGCTTATAGCCAATTTATAAATGTCTGTAAGTAAAGCCGCATGTCTCTGGAACAAATTTTAAATTGAGTCCCCCACATGCCTCATTCCAGGACCTCTCGGCCGCCCAGTTCATCCTCTGAGGCGCTCATTTTTAATAACACCGGGTAATCCTATTATTTAATCCCATTAGACACTTTACTAGCAGATAAGAAAAGGGAAAGGGATGCTATTTTATTCTATACAGAGTGCTATGGGGGCGAAGGGCTCATTAATAGGAGGGAGGAGCTATGTATGCGACCTATAGGAGTTGAGAAGAAAAAAACCCTTCTTCATTTGGAGCAGAAATACCTAATGTGATTGGATGCCTGTTAACCACCTTCCGCCCTCCCTATAGTACAATGACGGGTGCAAGGCGGTTCTCTCGTTCTGATAGGACGTCATATGACGTCCCTCCATTCTCACCGCGCATGCACGGCTCAGGGAGCACGCAGCGCGGCGATCGCCGGTGCGCTGTGTCCCTCGGACACAGCGGATCACGGAAAGAGCCCAAGATGTTGGCTCGGTCATGTGATCAGCTGTGTCCAATCACAGCTGATCACATGTAAACACGGAAATGCCGGTTATCGGCATTTCTCTCCTCTCGAGCTGTCACGCTGACAGAGGAGAGGAGAGCCGGTAATCGGCTTTCCGCGGAGGGGATGTACACTGATCATCAGAGCACTGATGATCCGTGTGCCCTGATGATCAGTGTGGCCCCAGAAGTGCCACCTGTCAGTGTCCATCAGTGCCAGCTGCCAGTGCTGAACAGTGCCACATCAATGCCACATATCAGTGCATACCAGTGCACATCAATGCCACATATCAGTGCCTACCAGTGCACATCAATGGCACATATCAGTGCCCATCTGAGCTGCCTTTCAATGTCACCCATCAGTGCCAGTCAGTGCCACCTATCAATGCCAATCAGTGCCACCTATCAGTGCCAGTCAGTGTCGCCTATCAGTGCGCATCTGTGCCTGTCAGTGCCGCCTATCAGTGCCAGCCAGTGACACCTATCAATGTCAATCAGTGCCGCTTATCAGTGCTGCCAATCAGTGCCACCTATCAGTGCCAGTCAGTGTCGCCTATCCGTGCGCATCAGTGCCACCTATCAGTGCCAGTCAGTGCCGCCTATCAGTGCCAGTCAGTGCCGCCTATCAGTGCCAGTCAGTGCTGCCTATCAGGGCCGCCTATCAGTGTCATGTATCAGTGCTGCCTTTCAGTGCCCATCAGTGATGCCTGTCAATGCCCATCAGTGCAACCTACCAGTGCCTCCTCATCAGTGCCCATCAGTGCCACCTATCAGTGTCCATCAGTGCAGCCTATCAGTGCCTATCACTACAGCCTCATTAGCGCACATCAATGAAGGAGAAAAATCAGTTATTTACAAAATTGTATAACAAAAACTAAGAAAAAACTTTATTTTCAAAATTTTCAGTGGTTTTTGGTTTGTTTAAGAAAAAATAAAAATCCCCGAGGTGATTAAATACCACCAAAATAAAGCTCTATCTGTCTCAAAAAAATGATAAAAATTTCATATGGGTACAGTGTTGCATGACCGCGCAATTTTCATTCAAAGTGCGACAGCATTGAAAGCTGGAAATTGGCCTGGGCAGGAAGGGGGTATAAGTGCCCGGGGGGCTAGTGGTTAAAGAAGACGGTGAGACTCGGTTATCTTGGTATTATGCCTTGTTTGGCAAATAAAACACAATACTACGCCAGTGGCGGACTGACAACTCATGGGGCCCCTGGGCAATAGGGGATCATGGGGCCCCTCTGTCCTTGCCCAAACTCAAAAAAGCCTATGAAAAAGGTACCAGGGGCATCTCATGGGGCCCCCTACTGACCCCGGGCGCTCGGGCAGTGCCCGAGTTTCCAAATTGTCAGTCCGCCCCTGTACTATGCATTTCACGGCATATAAAAGCACTTCTTTGGGTTTGATGTTGGGAACAAGCTCCTCGTGTAGCGGGTTGCTGTGCTGTTCACACCAGAAGACAGCAATGAGGTGTTTCTGCTACAAATCAAATTTTGGCCAAATTTTTCATCTCAGTTCCTATGTGATCCACAGCAGCACCACATCACATTCCACTGTACAGCCCTGGCCAAAAGTTTTGAGAATCACAAAAATGTTAATTTATCTGCAAGGAAACCCGTGCAGTCATCACTGCTTTGCACAAATAGGGATTCACAGGCAAGGATCTTGCTGCTACTAAGACTGCACCTAAATCAACCATTCATCGGATCCTCAAGAACTTCAAGGAGAGAGGTTCAGTTGCTGTGAAGAAGGCTTCAGGGTGTCCAAGAAAGAACAGCAAGCGCCAAGAATGTCTCCTAAAGTTGATTCAGCTGCGGGATCATGGTTCAAGGCTTGCTCTGGAATGGCAGCAGCCAGGTGTGAGTGCATCTGCACACAGTGAGGCAAGGACTTTTGGAGGATGCTAGTAACAAAAAGGTAAAAAACTAGGATGCCCTAAACCGTATATGATAATGATATGATAGATGATGGGGTTTCTAAAGGATAAACCCAAAACAATTTGGCATCAATACAACCGACTCACTGATAGAAAACTTTTGGAGGATGGTCTGGTGTCAAGAAGGGCAGCAAAGAAGCCACTTCTCTCCAGGAAAACCATCAGGGACAGACTGATATTCTGCAAGAGGGACAGAGACTGGACTGCTGAGGACTGGAGTAAAGTCATTTTCTCGCATGAATACCCTTTCTGATTGTTTGCGGGATCCTGAAAAAACCTTGTCCAGAGAAGAAAAGGTGAGCACTACCATCAGTCCTGTGTCATGCCAACAGTAAAGCATCCTGAGACCATTCATATGTGGGGTTGCTTCTCAGGCAAGGGAGTGGCTTCATTCACAATTTTGCCTAAGAACACAGCATGAATAAAGAATGGTCCCAAAACATCCTCCCAGAGGAACTTCTCTCAACCATTCAAGAACAGTTTGGTGATGAACAATGCCTTCTCCAGCACGATGGGGTACCTTTCCACGAGGCTTGGGGAACAAAACATCGAAATTTTGGGTCCATGGCCAGGAAACTCTCCAGACCTTAATCCCATTGAAAACTTATGGTCAATCCTCAAGAGGAGGGTGAACAAAAAACCCCCACAAATTCTGACAAACTCCATGCATTGATTATACAATAATCAAGATGTGGCCCAGAAGTTGATTGACAGCATGCCAGGGCGAACTGCAGAGGTTGTGAAAAAGAAGGGTCAACACTGCAAATATTGACTCTTTGCATAAACTTCATGTCATTGTCAATAAAAGCCTTTGACACTTCTGAAATACTTGTAATTATACTTAACCACTTCCAGTCCGGACACTTTCCCCCCCTTCCAGTCCGGACACTTTCCCCCCCTTCCAGTCCGGACACTTTCCCCCCTTCCAGTCCGGATACTTTCACCCCCTTCCAGACCGGACACTTTCACCCCCTTCCAGTCCGGACACTTTCACCCCCTTCCAGTCCGGACACTTTCACCCCCTTCCAGTCCGGACACTTTCCCCCCCTTCCAGTCTGGACACTTTCCCCCCCTTCCAGTCCGCACACTTTCCCCCCTTCCAGTCCGGACACTTTCACCCCCTCCCAGTCCAGACACTTTCACCCCCTTCCTGTCCGGACACTTTCACCCCCTTCCAGTCCAGACACTTTCACCCCCTTCCTGACCAGGGCAATTTTCAGCTTTCAGCACTATCACACTTTGAATGACAATTGCGCGGTCATGCAACACTGTACCCAAATGAATTTTTTACCATTTTTTTGAGACAGATAAAGCTTTATTTTGGTGGTATTTATTCACCACTGGGATTTTTACTTTTTTTACTATTTAAATGAAAATGTCCAAAAATTTTGAAAAAAAGTGTTTTTTTTATAAAATTTTGCAAAATAAATAATATTTCATTATAAATCTTTGCCAAAATTTATTCCGTTATCTTTTTAGTAAAAAAAAAAAATACAAATTAGTTTATAACTAAAAATTATAATTTTTAAACATTTTTTTTTACATTTTTTTAAAATTTTTTTATATTATTATTAATTTTTTTTTTTACATACTGTCACCCTAGCAGTACAGTGTCACCATGGTGACACTGTACTACTTGTGGGGGGTGATGAAGATTTTTTTTTTTACACTGATTGCTTTTACACCCATATAGGATGTAAAAGCAATCATTTCTCCTTCTCTCTGTCTGCATTCTTGCAGAATCTTGCAGCACTCATTGAGAAGTACTGAGTGAGCTGTGATTGGTCACAGCTTGTCACATGGTACAAGGCTGTTGTGAATAGCCTCATACCATGTGATCTCTGTGATCATTCACAGATTTCACACGTAGTAAGCAATGATGTCACAAGTGACATCTTGCTTACTGCTTTGCATGTGATCACTGATTGGCCAATCAGTGATCACATGATCGGGACCTCGTACATTGGTCCCGTCCGACGATTGGTGTTTCACTGTGTCCGGAGGACACAGCGGGCACAAGCAGGGTGCGGTGACGCGCACAAGCAGGGTGCGGGGAGGCCGTTTATAAACACCCACCTGACCCTGCACTGCCACCGTCTGGCCGTTTATATACAACGGCCGGTCGGGAAGTGGTTAAGTACACTATAGTAACATCTGACAAAAAGATCTAAAAACACTGAAGTAGCAGACTTTGTGAAATTTAATATTTGTGTCATTCACAAAACTTTTGGCCAGGGCTGTAATATTTGTATGTCGGTGGTCTTCAGAAGTCTACAGGGTGAAAATGCAGAGTGGGGGCCTAACGAGCAACCTATGGTGTCCACTGGAAAAATAAGAGGAGCGGCAGGAAAGCCCTTATGATGCATCTAAAAAATGAGTTTCAAAGGTACTGGTTTAAAAAGAAATAAACAACATAGTGACTTCCATTTGGTGAGGTTGTGGTAACCCAACCGGGTAGAACACCTAATATTCCATGAGCACAAGTGGACAATACTCCTGTCTCCATGTAGAACAGTGTTGGGCGCTCTCGATACCTCAAAGGTCCTCAAAGGGGCATCAGGGCAGTGATGTATTTGCAGCTAGATAGAAAGAGAAACATCCACCGTTGGTTCAAATGAGACACCTGTAGGGATGGGGAATGTGGTGTGTCTGGAGATGAATCAGTTATTGTAACTGATGAACATCAAGTTAACTTCATTTCACTATTTATTTGGTAAAATAAAGTAACTGGATGTTTATCAATTATGATGACTTTGGTTCATCTCTAGACACACCACATTAAACATCCCTACGGGAGCCTCTGCCGTTCGCACAACCAACGGGTTTTTCCCTTTCTCTCTAACCACATGACATTCCAGTGACTTAGGCCATGGTCATCCCCTTGTGAGCATTGACCACGACTCCCTAACAAAGAAATCTGCCTGGATAGTCTCCCAATGCACGTGGGTTAGGTGTAGTGTGGTGTGGTGGCAGTAATCACACAGAATGCAGAAACCGATGTATTGCAAAACAGTACAACAGCCCAGTGGGGAGGCCACCCGACCAGGAACTCACAGTCAATGCAGCGGAGAGTCCGTGGTAGTAGGCCTGAGCTGAAGACAGCGCTTGCCAAGGGACTTGGAGTACGGCATGGCCAGTCCAACCAAAGAGTGCAAATGTAGGCCCTGCTCTTTCCCTACTCTTCTGTTACCTCTCCCTACTGCTAGTGCAGGCGAGTATGCTCTCCCTACACTAGCCACTTTACGAATTCGTGCCAAAGACTCTCTCTGTAGGACAACTGCAACAGCGCCACCTGTGTAGGGAGGTTAGACTGCACCTGCCTACACGCAGGTGTGCCCCCACAGCAAGCAGCTTGCTATGGGGGCAGACAAAGAAGAGGTGGTGCCAGGAGCACTGGCAGGGGACCTGAGAAGAAGAGATTAGGGGCTGCTCTAAGCAATTCCTCTCCCTACTCCTAGTGGAGGCAGGTATGCTCTCCCTACACTAACCTCTTTACAAATTCATGCCAAAGACTCTCTCTGCAGGACAGCTGCAACAGCGCCACCTGTGCAGGGAGGTCAGACTGCACCTGCCTACACTCAAGTGTGCCCCCCACAGCAAGCAGCTTGCTATGGGGGCAAACAAAGAAAAGGAGAAGCCAGGAAAGACTTTGAACGTGGCATGGTTGTTGGTGCCAGACGGACTGGTCTGAGTATTTCAAAGAAGAGGAGAGACCAGGAGTACTGGCACGGGACCTGAGAAGAAGAGATTAGGGGCTGCTCTGTGCAATTCCTCTCCCTACTCCTAGTGCAGGGTAGATATGCTCTCCCTACACTAGCCACTGGGTATGCTCTCCCTACACTAGCCACTTTATAAATTTGTGCCAAAGACTCTCTCTGCAGGACAGCTGCAACAGCGCCACCTGTGCAAGGAGGTTAGACTGCACCTGCCTACACTCAGCTGTGCCCCCACAGCAAGCAGCTTGCTATGGGGGCAAACAAAGAAGAGGTGGTGCCAGGAGCACTGGCAGGGGACCTGAGAAGAAGAGATTAGGGGCTGCTCTAAGCAAATCCTCTCCCTACTCCTAGTGCAGGCGGGTATGCTCTCCCTACACTAACCTCTTTACAAATTTGCGCCTAAGACTCTCTCTGCAGGACAGCTGCAACAGCGCCACCTGTGCAGGGAGGTCAGACTGCACCTGCCTACACGAAGGTGTGCCCCCACAGCAAGCAGATTGCAATGGGGGCAAACAAAGAAGAGGAGAAGCCAGGAAAGACTTTGAACGTGGCATGGTTGTTGGTGCCAGACGGGCTGGTCTGAGTATTTTAAAGAAGAGGAGAAGCCAGGAGCACTGGCAGGGGACCTGAGAAGAAGAGATTAGGACCTGCTCTGTGCAATTCCTCTACCTACTCCTAGTGGAGGCGGGTATGCTCTCCCTACACTAGCCTCTTTACAAATTCATGCCAAAGACTCTATCAAGGACAGCTGCAACAGTGCCACCTGTGCAGGGAGGTCAGACTGCACCTGCCTACACTCAGGCGTGCCCCCACAGCAAGCAGCTTGCTATGGGGGCAAACAAAAAAGAGAAGCCAGGAAAGACTTTGAACGTGGCATGGTTGTTGGTGCCAGACGGGCTGGTCTGAGTATTTCAAAGAAGCGGAGAAGCCAGGAGCACTGGCAGGGGACCTGAGAAGAAGAGATTAGGGGCTGCTCTGTGCGCTTCCATTGCAATGAGCAGGTAAGTCTAACATGTTTGTTTTTTAATTTTAATTACTTTACAACCACTTTAACTTTCGATCTTGCTCTGACACCACCTTTCCGTTATCAGAACTCCGTAGCTGTGTTATACACAGACACAAAACCCAGATGTTTGAGTTGAATATATCCTGCTTAATCCTTATCATTGTGGAGCAGAGTTAGGAGGCAGACGGCAGATAGCGTGAATCAGCAGCTCTGCTTGTTACCTAGAAGAGTTAAGCACAGACAGCAGCAATATTAGCGAGCAGAGACAGCAATGAGTCACCACACACACACCACGCACATACAGAAAGCCACAACCAAAAAATATAATCAGATGAAGAATAACAACAGCAGAAACGTGGAAGTTATTTGGCGGAACAGAGTCTTTTTGTGTTATCAAGGCCAGACGGGAACCAATTTAGAAAGTACTTTCTAAAAAATTAGGCAGAGCCGCCGACAGCCTCAGCGGCTCGCCGAAGAAAACGAGCAATGGGTACGCCAGCCCCTCTCCAAATATCGCTGGGGAGAAAGCACTTACCCCGCACATTACCGAGGAGGGCTCATTGTGTGCTGCATTGTGCGCACTGAGAAGCTAGCAATTCACCACAACACTTGGTTAATGGACAAACCTTCCATGGATGACAAAGAGCCAACAAAAGATTCTTTTTAACTCGTTCAATACAACCGGCTCACCAAAAAAATAAAAAAGGAAAAGCGCCCATCTTTGTCCTACGGCCGGGTATGGAATTGTAAAATCGAATGAAAATTTGCAGGTTAAGGATTTCAAGGGCAGTTTTGCTGTACGGTTAGAAATACAACCGATAACGGCAAAGTTCTCGTGTTACAGGACCTACAACCAAACGTCTATGATTCGCAACTTTTCAAACATATGAAAAACCCAGTTTTCCATACCTCGGTGTCAGTGAATGGAATACAAAGAACGATCTGAAAATCCCAATCTTATGAGAAAGTCGAGGGCCAGTTTCGGACAAAGCGGAAAGGAACAGAACCGGTGTACCCTTCACTTCCTGTCTCAATGACACCCAACCGCCCACTGAAACACAGGGTGTCAGCACGGCCGGTGAGAAAGGATCTGTTTTGAGTTTTTAGATCACATCTGCCTCCTTGTCAGGGGTGGACTGACCATTTGGGAAATCGGGGACTACCCAAAAGCCCAGGGTCAGTAGGGGGCCCCATGAGATGCCCGTGGTACCTTTCATAGGCTTTTTTGGGTGTGGTTTGAGTGTGGCGAGGACACAGGGGCCCCATGATCCCCTATTGCCCGGGAGCCCCATGAGTTGTCAGTCCATCCCTGCTCTTTGTTAAAGTGGAATTAAACTATATCTGAGCATCAAAAACCGAAAAAGCTTTTTCTTTTTCAATAATCATTGCAAACTCCCTCATCCATCCATGTCTCCATGCTTTATTTTGTAGAGAAATCGCTTTGAAAAACAGCCCCATAGCACTTCTAGGTGTGGCCATCTTGAGTAAGGGCAGATGATTCATGTAGCATTTACTTCCTGGAGTCCATCTGCCCTTAACTCAGGCATGCAGGTAGGAGGATGTGCGTAGCAGAGAAAGCCCACCCTCCCCTCTTCCAGATGGAAGAAAGAAGGTGTGCCAATGAACATTCCTGGGATGTATGACATCACTCCTGGGATGTATGACATCATTTTGGTCCAAGCCAGAAACCAGGAAGCAATTGAAGACCTACAACCAAACGTCTATGATTTGCAACTTTTCAAACATATGAAAAACCCAGTTTTCCATACCTTGGTGTCAGTGAATGGAATACAAAGAACGATATGAAAATCTTAATCTTATGAGAAGGTCGAGGACCAGTTTTGGACAAAGCGGAAAAGAACAGAACCGGTGTTCCCCTTACTTCCTGTCTCAATGACACCCAACCGCCCACTGAAACTCAGGGTGTCAGCATGACAGGTGAGGAAGGATCTGTTTTGAGTTTTTAGATCACATCTGTCTCCCTGTTAAAGTGGAACTAAACTATATCTGAGCATCAAAAACGGAAAACGCTTTTTCTTTTTCAATATTCATGGCAAACTCCCCTATCCATTCATGTCTCCATGCTTTATTTTATAAAGAAATCACTTGGAAAAACAGCCCCCTAGCATTTCTAGGTGCAGCTATCTTGAGTAAAGGCAGGTGATTCATATAGCATTTACTTCCTGGAGTCCATCTGCCCTTAGCTCAGGCATGCAGGTAGGAGAGCGTGCGTAGCAGAGAAAGCCCATCCTCCCCTCTTCCAGATGAAAGAAAGAAAGTGTGCCAATGAAGACTCCTGGAATGTATGGCATCACTCCTGGGATGTATGACATCACTCCTGGGATGTATGACATCATTTTGGCCCAGGCCAGAAACCAGGAAGCAATTGAAGAAATAAAAAAAGGAAATATAATATACCTTATTATCTATTTACTAAGGCTAGCAGCATAAGGATTATTATTATTATTATTATACAGGATTTACAGTTGTGTCCAAAATTATTCAACCCCCAATGCTGTAAAGGGGTTTAGGGACTATAGTGTACATTTGGAATTGTATTCAGAATCAAATCCTACAAGGACGTTGTAACTACCCAAATGCAACTAAAATGACATCAATTGTTTATGTAATACAGTAGTAAATGGTTCTTATGTGGTTTCTTCATTGCCACAATTATTCAACCCCTTAAAGACTACCACTCTGAAGAACAGAGGTTCATACAGGTGCTTTCCATCAGGTATTGAAAACACCTGTGGATGTCACCGAGCAGCAATCAAGCATAATAAGCACCAATTAGGCAGCTTTAAAATGACTGTGATACTCAGCTCCTTCTAGACATTTACTGGTGTGGTTACAAACATGGTGAAGGCAAGAGAATGGTCCAGGAAGACAAGAGAAGAGGTGATTTCTCTTCACAGGAAGGGCAATGGCTATAAGAAGATTGCAAAGATGTTAAACATACCAAGAGACACCTTAGGAAGCATCATTCGCAAATTCAAGGCAAAGGGCACTGTTGAAACGCTACCTGGTCGTGGCAGAAAGAAGATGCTGACTTCGACTGCTGTGCGCTACCTGAAGCGTAGAGTGGAGAGAAGTCCCCGTGTGACTGCTGAGGAACTGAGAAAAGATTTGTCAGATGTGGGTACAGAAGTTTCAGCCCAGACAATAAGACGCACACTGCGTAATGAAGGCCTCCGTGCCAGAACTCCCAGGCGTACCCCCTTGCTGTCTCCAAAGAATAAGAAGAGTCGACTGCAGTATGCCAAAAGCCATGTGGACAAACCACAAAAGTTGTGGGATAGTGTTCTGTGGACTGATGAAACAAAATTAGAACTGTTTGGGCCCATGGATCAACGCTATGTTTGGAGGAGGAAGAACAAGGCCTATGATGAAAAGAACACCTTGCCTACTGTGAAGCATGGTGGAGGGTCAATCATGCTTTGGGGCTGTTTTGCTTCTGCAGGTACAGGGAAGCTTCAGCGTGTGCAAGGTACCATGAATTCTCTTCAGTACCAGGAGATATTGGATGGAAACGTGATGCAGTCCGTCACACACCTGAGGCTTGGGAGACGTTGGACCTTTCAACAGGACAATGATCCCAAGCATACCTCCAAGTCCACTAGAGCATGGTTGCAGAGGAAAGGCTGGAACATTTTGGAGTGGCCATCGCAGTCACCAGACTTAAATCCGATTGAGAACCTCTGGTGGGACTTAAAGAAAGCAGTTGCAGTGCGCAAGCCTAAGAATGTGACTGAACTGGAGGCCTTTGCCCATGAAGAATGGGCGAAGATACCCGTAGATCGCTGCAAGACACTTGTGTCAAGCTATGCTTCACGTTTAAAAGCTGTTATAACTGTAAAAGGATGCTGTACTAAGTACTAAGATTGAATGTCACTTGGGGGTTGAATAAAACTGATAATGCTGTGAGCACAGAAAAGACATTTGTGGTTATTTCATTATAACTGTTATGTTATATTTGTCTGACCTACAAGTGCCTCTTTAATGTAAATGTAAGCAAGATGACTGAATGATCAAAAGCAATGTCAAACTGGCCAAAACACTCAATTTCAGTGGGGGTTGAATAATTTTGGACACAACTGTAAATTGCAACAGATTGTGCAGCTCTTTACAATGTGAACGGAGACAGTACAATTACAATCCAGTTCAATACAGAAGGAATAGGAGGGCCCTGCCCATGGAGCTTACAATCTAAAGGGAGGTGAAGGAGGTACAAAAGGTCACGTCTGCAGGGTATGGTCTGATGGAGGTGACCCAAGTACAGTTTTTTAGGTAGCATTTTCACGGATCACCTAAAGGCAATACAAGGTAGGAGCTAATCGGATATACTAGGGTAGGGAGTTTCAGAGGAGAGGGTCTGGAGAAGTCCCGGAGACAAGCATGGGAGGAGGACCGGTTATAAGGTATATGGTGAATCCAGGGTCCTGGGTTTAGTAACACTTTAACCTCTTGGCGCCGGCCGAACGTAAATGTGCCTGGGTCTAGACGCCGAGCGGCCGCACACTTGCGTTCTATTAAAAAAAAACATATGTGCTAAGAGCGCGCGCCCTGCCCGCTTTCAGCACACACGTTCGGTACTTACAGAAAGGTCCCGATCTCCTTTTTCGATCGGGACCTTTCCCGATCATGTGACCGCCGTGAATCACGGCGGTCACATGACCCTAAAACCCTGCCCCGCCTCCCGGCTTCTGGAACCCTTAAAGGGCCGAGAGGCGCCGACGCTAAAGGGTTAAAAAAAATTGTAGTTTTCCATTCGTTTAGTAAACCGTGCCATGTCTGTGCTGTACATGGTCACCTCTGTGGCAGTGCATGCTGACGTCTTCAGACTGAGCGCCATGGTATTGCCAAGTCTTTGGGGGTTTTGCTGCAACCAGGGGCGGACTGACCATTCGTGCACCCGGGCACTACCTGAGACCCCAGGGTCAGTAGGGGGCCCCATGACATGCCCCTGGTACCTTTCATAGGCTTTTTTTGGTGTGGTTTGAGTGTGGGTGAGGACACAGGGGCCCCATGATCCCCTATTGTCCGGGGCCCCATGAGTTGTCAGTCCGCCCCTGGCTGCAACTTGTATGTCTGCGAATAACGGGAGCAGGGGCGGACTGACCATTTGGAAACTCTGCCACTTCCCTAGGGGTGAGGGTCAATACGGGGCCCCAGGAGATGCCCATGGTGCCTTTTTCATAAGCTTTTTTGAGTTTGGGCAAGGACACAGGGGCCCCATGATCCCCTATTGCCCGGGGGCCCCATGAGTTGTCAGTCTGCCCCTGACTGCAACTTGCATGTCTGCAAACAGCAGGAGCAGGGGCGGACTGACAATTTGGAAACTCGGACACTGCCCGAGGGCCTGGGGTTAGTAGGGGGCCCCATGAGATGCCCCTGGTGCCTTTTTCATAGGCTTTTTGAGTTTGGGCAAGGACACAGGGGCCCCATGATCCCCTATTGCCCGGGGGCCCCATGAGTTGTCAGTCCGCCCTTGACTGCAACTTGCATGTCTGCAAACAGCAGGAGCAGGGGCGGACTGACCATTTGGAAACTCGGACACTGCCCGAGGGCCCAGGGTCAGTAGGGGGCCCCATGAGATGCCCCTGGTGCCTTTTTCATAGGCTTTTTTGAGTTTGGGCAAGGACACCGGGGGGCCCCATGATCCCCTATTGCCCGGGGGCCCCATGAGTTGTCAGTCCGCCCATGAGCCGGAGGAATGCGGAGTTTGAACACTGCAGTAAAGCCACGGCACACTTGTATCAAACACAAAATTTGAAAGATCCTTATGTGAACCGAAGTGAGAGGAGGCTTCTGGAACGTACCATGCGCTAGGCGAACAAGTGAGAGGGATTTCTGGCTAGTTCCACATGTTCTCTTTTTCAGCGGAGAAAGTATTTCAGCAACAAATAAAGGAAAATTCCAGAGTGGGAATTGCCAAAATAACTGCAGAAGGCATACATTATGTACAGGAACGTACGCCAGGGAGATTACCTGCTACTTCACCAAGTAAAAGAGTGCATGCTGCAGATTTATTATATAGAAGCCGGAGGAGAGGCGCTGGAACCCGCAACAAGAAAAACAAATGACCTGCACACACCAAATTTTAAGTAAGCCGTAACAACCTATAAAATGTCCTGTCGTCTGCAAAAGCCAAATAAAAATGTAGACAGGACATGGCTGAAAGAGGTTGGAAGAGATCAGCGGCACGGAGATAAAAAAAAGGGATGGAAACAGTATTTTATGTAAAAAAGAAAAATTGCAATATTTAAATCTGACCCCCAACCTTCCCTTCAGTCGTGCCCAGTTGTACCGGCTCCTCTCATGGACTGAAATGGCTTCCTCTGATTTCACTGCACACTGTGAGCTTCTCACAATGTGCATTAGAAGCTGCAGCCAGTCAGATAGAGCTCCGCCTCATTTCCTGGCTGGAGGACGTCCAGCATCATCCAGACCAGGGTTCTTGCGTTTTGGACTTCCTTCGCGCTTATTTATTGTTGCACTTTTTCTGTTTCAATATTTTTATTAAGAAAGTTTTGTTTTAGGAACGCAACAAGCTCAATATACGCCCACGCAGGGGCCGAGCATAACAATCACACAGAAACAGATACATCCTGCTGACTTGTATTAGCCAATTAACAAAATGTCCAATGACAGCAAGGAAGGACGGCAAAAAGCCGAACCAAATATCAGCAGTAGTCCAACATAATACCATAAAGAGAAGAGGAAAGAAAAAAGGTTAGAAGAAAGGAAAAAGAAAACAAAAATGACAAAAAAAAAAAAACGAAATCAGAAAGAAAACATAGAGGAAAGGGAGATTAGGAGAATCACGGATCCAGGGCTACCACAGGCAGCAACTACAAGAGGCCATAACTAGTAGGGGGCAGGGATGGCAAGGAATATCGTATCCAAGGTTCTCAAACCTTAAGGAATCTTGGATGAGAATCATGAAGAACGCTAGACATCTGTTCATTGATCAACATATCATTCATCCGGGTCTTCATCCCTTGGAAGACAACTGAAGGGGTTCTCCAAGCTTGAGCTATGGCTAGTTTGGCCGAAATAAATAGGATGCCAATTTCTGCTGAGATCTAGACAATTGTTGCACTTTTTGCACAGAACTACACTCACCGGCCACTTTATTAGGTACACCTGTTCAATTGTTTTGCTAACTAGACAATCACATGGCAGCAACTCACTGCATGAAGGCCTCTTTCAGACGGGCCGGATCCATAAGAGTGATCCGCCTGTTCAACGCTGATCCCCACTGAGCAGGCGGATGACAAGTCTATGTCCGCTCTGCTGCAGAGCGGACACAGACGCTGCCCGCTGATTCAATGGGACGGTCGGATGATAGACCGCCTGTCCGTTTCCACAACGATTGTCATCCGATCCAATCCACTGGATGGATCCCCATCCGTCTATTTTTGGCATACAGGATTGGATCAGATGCCGGCGGGTGTCAGCGGACTATTGTCTGCTGACACCAGGGGTGGACTGACAACTCATGGGGCCCCCGGGCAATAGGGGATCATGGGGCCCCTGTGTCCTTGCCCAAACTCAAAAAAGCCTATGAAAAAGGTACCAGGGGCATCTCATGGGGCCTCCTACTGACCCCGGGCCCTTGGGCAGTGCCTGAGTTTCCAATGGTCAGTCTGCCCCTGGCTGACACCAGCTGGTCCCTAGAAGTCTATGGGTGGACCGATCGGGTCCACCTGAAAAACAGACAGGTGGACCCCATCTGTCAACTCATGTGAAAGGGGCCTTAGGCATCTAGGCGTGGTGAAGACGACTTGCTGAAGTTCAAACCGAGCATCAGAATAGGAGAGAAGGGATTTAAGTTACCTTGAACGTGTCATGGTTGTTGGTGGCAGACAGGCTGGTCTGAGTATTTCAAAAACTGCTGATCCACTGGGATTTTTACACACAACCATCTCTAAGGTTTACGGAGAATGGTCTGAAAAAGAGAAATATCCAGGGAGCGGAAGTTGTCTGGAGGAAAATGCCTTGTTGATGTCAGAGGTCAGAGGACAATGGGCAGATTGGTTCAAGATGATAGAAAGGCAACAGTAATTCAAATAACCACTCGTTACAACCAAAGTATGCAGAATACCATCTCTGAACGCCCAACACGTTGAACCTTGAAGCAGATGGGCTACAGCAGCAGAAGACCACACTGGGTAGCAAGGTGTACCTAATAAAGTGGCCGGTGAGTGTATGTACTTACTTGTCGATTAGTAGGATGTAGGGGAAGGGCACCTAGCCCTATGGTCAGGTTCTTCCCCTTCCATGGGGTCTCTCTTTGGGGGAGCCTCACCTAGTACTTGGGTGGATCTTGCCTTGGCAGGTCACCTGAAGAATGGGGTCCATCTGGTTTCAACTGGGTCGACCCCAAGTACATCAGTCCCCTGTCAGGAGTTTTGGGCCCTGTGGGATCAGGCCCAGGGTTCTTTCTCTTTGGTGGAGGACCATGTGTACACCCTGTGCACGTTTTTGTGCTTCACATTTGTGTGCTCACTTTTTTATTGCACCTGGTGTTTGATTTTGAATGTGCGCACCGCACCATGGAGCAAAAAAAAAAAAAGAGGTAGACCACCATGGCACAACAGTTGTAGTGAAACTATAAATCCCATCATGACTCTACCTCTAGGAGTCATTCCTGTGGCTGTCAGAGGTCTTGCAACACCTTATGGGACTTGAAACTCTGAAATAGCTGGAGTTCTGAAAATCCTTCACAGAGCCCTGACCTCAACTCTAATGGACACCTTTGGGATGGATCGGAACGCCAACTGTGAGTCAGGGCTTCTCACCCAACATCAGTACCTGACCTCACAAATGGGCGAAAATTCCCAAAGTCTTGGAAAGCCTCCACAGAAGTGTAGAGGATGTTATAGCTGCAAAGGGAGGCCAACTCCATATTAATGGCTATGGTCTTGGAATGGGATGTCTAACAAGCTCATAGGTGTCAAAAAAAAGAGTGGGGATGTGTGTTTCGGGGAGACGTTGACTTGAATTTGAAGTAAAACTACTCCAAAGGTCCCCCCAGGCACACACCTCCCAAAGAATAAGAGCCCACTCAGATGCCAGGGCCCATGGTCAGTAGGCAAGAGGCTATCCCCTGTCCCGGTTGGGTCTGTCACACCAAGATTCTTCACAATATTGGTCCTTTAAATGTATACATTCGTTACTGGCGCATTTATAAAACTGGATTGTATTTTAAAGTACAACATGGCCAGAATAACTTCAATTCTGCTCAGCTGCTTGTGTGATTTACACACCTCTGCCACGCTAGTTAGGCAGGAAGATGACACAACTATGCACTCCTGAAGCTTCCTGCGTGATGTGCTTCTTTATTGGATTATGAATAAGCATAACAATGCTACATGTCCCCTTGTGCCGCACGGTCCTAAAGCCTAAAAGCCGGCCATGCATGAGTCGAATTCTGAAATAATTTTCTTTAGAAAATATTTTCTAAGAATTTTTGTTCGACCTTCGCATCATCAGTGGGCCACAGAAATGGCTGAATTTCATGTGACCATAGAATTTGAGTGATAGGACATGTTGGAAATTTTTTGAAAAACAAACAAATTTTGAATCAATGATGGGAGAATCCTGCGAGAAATATCAACGAAAAAGAAATGAGCGTGAGCTGGAAAGAAAAGAAAATTCTTGGCCATGAAAATTCTTTTCTGTAGGAACATGAGGTGAAATTAAAGGTTGGTTGGTTGAATTTTAAAATCAATGGTGGCACCATCGGATTACAAAATGCACGAGATATCTGATTTTCTAAACAAAATTTGTTCAGAATTTGACCCATATATGGCCTGCATTCGTTTTCGTTCGAACTTTGCTCAAAGTTTCGAGCCTAAAAGCTGGCCGTTTTCTTTCGAAAATCTTTTCTAAGAATTATCGTTCGAACTTCGCACCATTAGTGGGTCACAGAAACGGCTGATTTTCGTGTGACCAACGAATTTGAGTGATTTGGCATGTTGGA
Source organism: Staurois parvus (assembly GCF_062004578.1). Lineage (NCBI taxonomy): Eukaryota > Metazoa > Chordata > Amphibia > Anura > Ranidae > Staurois > Staurois parvus. The sequence goes on from NW_028317891.1 coordinate 450,335, forward strand.
AATTTTTTGAAAAACAAACAAATGTTGAATCAACGATGGGAGAATCCTGCAAGAAATATCAACAAAAAAAGAAAAGAGCTGTGACCTGGAAAGAAAAGAAAATTCTTGGCCATGAAAATTTTTTTCTGTAGCGACATGAGGGGGAATTGAAGGCTTGGTTGGTTGAATTTTGAAATCAATGGTGGCACCATCAGATTACAAAATGCACGAGATATCTGATATTCTAAAGACAATTCGTTCGGAATTCTTCCCATGTATGGCCTGCATTAGTTTTTGTTCAAACTTTGCACCATTAGTGGGCCACAGAAACGGCTGATTTTCGTTTGACCATCGAATTTGAGTAATCGGGCATGTTAGAAATTTTTAAAAAAAAACAAATTTTGAATCAATAATGGGAGAATCCCGAGAGAAATATCAACAAAAAAGAAATGAGCTGTGACCTGGAAAGAAAAGAAAATTCTTGGCCATGAAAATTCTTTTCTGTAGCAATATGAGGTGAGATAGAAGGCTTGGTTGGTCGAATTTCAAAATCAATGGTGGCACCATCGGATTACAAAATGCACGAGATATCTGATTTTCTAAAGAAAATTAATTCGGAATTCAACCCATGTATGGCCTGCATTCGTTTTCGTTCGAACTTTGCTCAAACTTTCAAGCCTTTAAGCTGGCCATTTTCTTTCGAAAATCTTTTCTAAGAATTATCGTTCGAATTTCGCACCATTAGTGGGTCACAGAAACGGCTGATTTTCATGTGACCAACAAATTTGAGTGATCGGGCACGTTGGAAATTTTTTGAAAAACAAACAAATTTTGAATCAATGATGGGAGAATCCTGCAAGAAATATCAACAAAAAAGAAAAGAGCTGTGACTTGGAAAGAAAAGAAAATTCTTGGCCATGAAAATTCTTTTCTGTAGCAATATGAGGTGAGATAGAAGTCTTGGTTGGTCGAATTTCAAAATCAATGGTGGCGCCATCGGATTACAAAATGCACGAGATATCTGATTTTCTAAAGAAAATTCATTCGGAATTCGACCCATGTATGGCCTGCATTAGTTTTCGTTCGAACTTTGCTCGAACTTTCGAGCCTAAAAGCTGGCCATTTTTTTTTGAAAATCTTTTCTAAGAATTATCGTTCGAACTTCGCACCATTAGTGGGTCACAGAAATGGCTGAATTTCATGTGACCATAGAATTTGAGTGATTTGGCATGTTGGAAATTTTTTGAAAAACGAACAAATTTTGAATCAATGATGGGAGAATCCCGAGAGAAATATCAACAAAAAAGAAATGAGCTGTGACCTGGAAAGAAAAGAAAATTCTTGTCCATGAAAAATCTTTTCTGTAGCAACATGAGGTGAGATAAAAGGCTTGGTTGGTCGAATTTCGAAATCAATGGTGGCACCATTGAATTACATAATGCACGAGATATCTGATTTTCTAAAGAAAATTCATTCAGAATTCGACCCATGTATGGCCTGCATTAGTTTTCGTTCAAACTTTGCTCGAACTTTCAAGCCTAAAAGCCGGCCATTTTCTTTCAAAAATCTTTTCTAAGAATTACCGTTCGAATTTCGCACCATTAGTGGGTCACAGAAACGGCTGATTTTCATGTGACCAACAAATTTGAGTGATCTCGCACGTTGGAAATTTTTTGAAAAACAAATTTTGAATCAATGATGGGAGAATCCCGCAAGAAATATCGACGAAAAAGAAATGAGCTGTGACCTGGAAAGAAAAGAAAATTCTTGGCCATGAAAATTCTTTTCTGTAGCAATATGAGGTAAGATTGAAGGCCTTATGAGGTAAGATTGAAGGCCTGGTTGGTCGAATTTCGAAATCAATGGTGGCACCATCGGATTACAAAATGCAAGAGATATCTGATTTCCTAAAAAAAATTAGTTCGGAATTTGATCCATGTATGGCCTGCATTAGTTTACATCAAAGAGAAAAAAAATCAGCACAAGGGACAGCACTTACATTCATAGTTAGTCTGGCTGATAAAAGACAAAAGTCCATCCAGTTCAACCATAGAAAAAAAAAAAAAGTTATAATCCTACACCCACAGTTGATCCAGAGGAAGGAAAAAAAAAACCCCATTCGGTTTATTTTTTCCGCAATCCTTTGCACAGCATAACCAGAATAGGAGATTATGCACTAGACAGCATTTCACAGTTTAAGATGTTTTCAGGCACTGGGTGCTGGAGAGCTGTTTAGAGCCGAAGTTTAGTCAATTTTTTTTTTTAATCAGCACAAGGCATGATGCTTGCATTCAGTGTGAAGTGTTCCTTGTGCTGATGCCTTAGGTGATACGTTCCATCCTCTGCCTCCCCCACATACTCCCATAGTGGTAGTCTTCCGGTGCTGCGGGGGATAATACAACCGCTGGACCTATCATAGGCACTCGTTAAGACAGCCCATTATGCCCATCCTTTCTGACTCCCTCTTCCATTCATAGAAACTGCACTAGAGCTTCCATCAACGGAAAGGGCTGAATTGAGGATGGCCAGGTCTTTGCATTGATGGAAGCTATGAATACATCTTCTATGAATGGAGGTGGGGGGGGGGGGCAGAAAGGGCTGGAACCAGGGGTGGACTGAGCTCTTGGGCACTGCCTCATTTCAGCGGCCCCATGAAATGCGCCTGGCATCTTTTTATAGGCTTTTTTTGGGTGTGCTTTGAGTGTGGGCAAGGACACAGGGGTACAGGGGCCCCGTGATCCCTTATTGCCCGGGGGCCCCATGAGTTGTCAGTCCGCCCCTGGTTGGAACTCTTTACAAGTGCCTAGGACAGGTTCAGTAGCTGTATTAACGTCCTTACAATGGAAGATTATCAGTGCGGGGGTAAAGGGTGGGGAGAGGATAGCAGGTTTCAACTAGGACAGCCAGCACAAGGGACACGGCATTGAATGTCAGTACTGTCCCTTGTGCTGATTACCCACTTGCCCGTCAGAGGATTTACCCCCCTTCCTGACCAGGCCATTTTTTTGCGATACGGCGCTGCGTTACTTTAATTGACAATTGCGCCGTCATGCAACGCTGTACATAATTTAAATCTATGTAATTTTTTCCCCACAAATAGAGCTTTCTTTCGGTGGTATTTGATCACCTGTGCAGTTTTTATTTTCTGTGCTATAAACAAAAAAAAGACCGCCAATTTTGAAAAAAAAAAACCCCAAAACAATATTTTTGACTTTTTGCTATAAAACATATCCAATAAAAAAAAAACACAATTTCATCATAAATTTAGGCCAAAATGTATTCCGCTCCATGTCTTTCCTAAAAAAAAATTCCGATACGTGTAAATTAATTGATTTACATGAAAGTTATAGCGTTTACAAATGGCGGTATATATACTGGGATTTTTAGTTATTTATTTTTTATTATTATTATTATTATACAGGATTTATATCGCGCCATCAGTTTGCTCAGCGCTTTACAAAATGAAGGTAGACATGACAGTCACAATACAATTTGGTACAAGAGGAAACAGCCATCTGTTTCCTCTTGTACCAAATTTTATTGCTCGTTAGAGCTTACAATCTAAATACGTGAATAAAAAGCGAGCGCTAAGTTATAAGAGCAGCTATTACAGTGAGGTAAAAAACAAAAAATTGCCTTGAGTATGAAGTATATAGAAAAAGTGCAACGCTATAATACATAAAGACAACAATATAAAATATATGTAATCCTACAAAATCCACTTGTGGGAATAAAAGAGATAAAAAGATAAATAAAATTAATAAAATTGTCAAATGTTCATAAGTCCTTCAGCAAAAACGCACTGTGGTTGTGCATGCGTTTATGTCATAAAATATTGAAACACAGTTCGTCCAAAAAAGGGATCTCCTGATGACACTATTATTCCCAATACGCTAGATATATACAGGTGGTTGTGCATGAAATGATTAAATTGCACACTCACCAGAAGCGCATGTAATAAGCGCATTGTATCATATGTAGATGGTCTGCCAGGTTTCCCTTCTTAGGGTAGGTCTGGATGCAGCCTGGGAGTAATCGGCCCTCCTTATGGTTACAGGATATATCAGGTCAGCCAGGACTCCCCTCTGGGGCTCTGGGATGGTCATCAGAGGATAACTGGGGGGCAGGGGTGGACTGACCATTTGTGCCTGAGGGCCCGGGGTCAGTAGGAGGCCCCATGAGATGCCCCTGGTACCTTTCATAGGCTTTTGTGGGTGTGGTTTGAGTGTGGGCGAGGACACAGGGGCCCCATGATCCCCTATTGCCCGGGGGCCCCATGAGTTGTCAGTCCGTCCCTGCTGGGGGGTTAAAATGCTCGGTGCATTAGAGCTTACAATCTATTTTTTTTTATACTAGTAATAGCAGCAATCAGCGAGTTATAGCGGGACTGCGGCGGGCATTCTGACACTGGGGGGGAACTGACTTGGTGTTACTGACATCCCCAGTGACACTAATACAGTGATCAGTGCTAATAAAAAGCACTGACACTGTACTGATGACACTGGGCAGGAAGGGGGTAACATCTGGGGCGATCAAAGGGTTAACTGTGTGTTAGGGAGTGATTAGATCGTGTACTGTGTGCTGTTTTACTAAGTAGAATTGCTGCTTTCTATCTCTCTGCTATGCAGAGAAATAGAAAGCAGTATGTCCATGCTGACAGGAGATTTGCACACAGGTCTCTCCTCTTTCAGCTTCGCCCACGATCACCGAAAATCGACCGGGACATGGTGTTTGACATCCTCTGGAGCGAACAGCAGCACGGGCAGGACGCCCCCTACCCTGAACTGCAAAATCACATATATTTATGTGATTTTGCCCAGCGAAGTCGCCCTGTAGCAGTACATCGGCTATGGGGTGGCGGGGAAGTGGTTAAAAAAAAAAAAGACTTGTGCAGGCCATAGACGGGTCGAAAATCGGCCGATTTTCGCACCATTAGTGGGTTAATTGGTCGGCCGTTTTTCGGGGTTTTGGCACATTTTTTTTTATTGGTAAAGTTGGAAAATTTGTGGCCAATTTTCCCGGCGATGATGGGTAAATCAGCCGATCGTTTTACCGATAAAAAAATCTAAGCATGAGCCGTGACCTGCAAGAAGAGGAAAAAGAAGAAGAAGAAGAAAAAGAAGAAGAAGAAAAAGAAGAAGAAAAGAAGAAGAAAAAGAAGAAGAAAAAGAAGAAAAGAAGAGGAAAAGAAGAAGAAAAGAAGAAGAAAAAGAAGAAGAAAAAGAAGAAGAGGAAGAAGGAAAAGAAGATGAAGAAAAAGAAGAAAAAAAGAAGAAAAAGAAGAAGAAAAAGAAGAAGAAAAAGACGAAAAAAGAAGAAAAAAAGAGGCAGAAGAAAAAGAAGAAAAAGAAGGAGAAAAAAAAGAAGAGGAAGAAAAGAAAAAGAAGAAAAAGAAGAAGAAAAAGGAGAAAAAAAGAAGAGGAAGAAAAGAAAAAGAAGAAAAAGAAGATGAAGAAAAAGAAGGAGAAAAAAAGAAGAGGAAGAAAGAAAAAGAAGTAGTAGAAAAAGAAGAGGAAGAAAAAGAGGAAAAAGAAGAGGAAGAAAAAGAAGAAAAAGAAGAGGAAGAAGAAGAAGAAGGAAAAGGAGAAAAAGAAGAGGAAGAAGATGAAAACGAAGAAGAAGAAAAAGAAGAAGAATAAAAAGAAGAAAAGAAGAAGAGGAAGAAGGAAAAGAAGATGAAGAAAAAGAAGAAAAAAAGAAGAAAAAGAAGAAGAGGAAGAAGAAAAGAAGTAGACCCGTCTATGGCCTGCATTGTGGTCCCTGACCAGCACCCAGACCATGCAATGCTCTGCAGAGCACGGCTCCCCGATCTCTGTCCGGTTATGCTGCGCAAAGGATTGTGGAAAAAAAAAATAAAATGAAGTTGGATTTTAAGGAACGTACACCAGAGGTATTTTATAATACTTGTCATGATTTTATTTTTAATGAATGCTTGACTGGAATGAAGAGTGGTTTATTACATGTGCCCGGAGCTCTGCTTTAAATGGTCTAAATATTAAAAAGCCCAGAGAGTATTAATAACTTTAACTGAATTTAAAGGGACCCTGTCAGGATAGAAACGTCAGCGCTGCCATAGAGGACTTGCTTTTAAAATGCTGCCCTCCCTGATCCTGCTTCACTATATAGTGAGTCCCGGCATTGCTGGCTGCATGCTTGATCCAGGCCCGTCATCTACTCATGGAGCGGGGAGAAGGTTGATAGCTCAATATTTTTGGACCTTCACAAACAAGTCAGCAAATGCAGCTGCCATTTTTCTATTCAAATAGGCCAACTCGGGGGGGGGGGGGGGGATGGGGGTCAGAAAGGAATTTGTTCCCCAGCAGGAGCAAGTTGGATAATGCTTTGCTGGTTTTTTTTGCCTTCCTCTGGATCAACTGTGGGTGTAGGATTATAACTTTTTTTTTAATTTATTGGTTTACTTGGATGGACTTTTTTCAGCCAGACTAACTATGTAACTGTGAGCATCTGCTTTTTCTGAATGTAATTTTAGGGCGTATGTTCTTAGGGAAAATTCATTAAAGTGTTACTAAACCCAGGACCCTGCATTCACTATATCCGCTCTCCCCGGACCCGGCATTCACTATATCCGCTCTCCCCGAACCCGGCATTCACTATATCCGCTCTCCCCGGACCCTGCATTCACTATATCTGGTCTCCCCGGACCCTGCATTCACTATATCCGCTCTCCCCGGACCCGGCATTCACTATATCCGCTCTCCCCGGACCCGGCATTCACTATATCCGCTCTCCCCGGACCCTGCATTCACTATATCTGGTCTCCCCGGACCCTGCATTCACTATATCCGCTCTCCCCGGACCCGGCATTCACTATATCCGCTCTCCCCGGACCCGGCATTCACTATATCCGCTCTCCCCGGACCCGGCATTCACTTTATCCGGTCTCCCCGGACCCTGCATTCACTATATCTGGTCTCCCTGGACCCTGCATTCACTATATCTGGTCTCCCCGGACCCGGCATTCACTATATCTGCTCTCCGCGGACCCTGCATTCACTATATCTGGTCTCCCCGGACCCTGCATTCACTATATCTGGTCTCCCCGGACACTGCATTCACTATATCCGCTCTCCCCGGACACTGCATTCACTATATCTGGTCTCCCCGGACCCTGCATTCACTATATCTGGTCTCCCCGGACCCTGCATTCACTATATCCGCTCTCCCCGGACCCCGCATTCACTATATCCGGTCTCCCCAGACCCTGCATTCACTATATCTGGTCTCCCCAGACCCTGCATTCACTATATCTGGTCTCCCCGGACCCTGCATTCACTATATCTGGTCTCCCCGGACCCTGCATTCACTATATCTGGTCTCCCCGGACCCTGCATTCACTATATCCGCTCTGCCCGGACCCTGCATTCACTATATCCGCTCTCCCCGGACTCTGCATTCACTATATCCGCTCTCCCCGGTCCCTACTTTCACTATATCTGGTCTCCCTGGTCTCTGCATTCACTATATCTGGTCTCCCTGGACCCTGCATTCACTATATCCAGTCTCCCCGGACCCCGCATTCACTATATCTGGTCTCCCCGGACCCTGCATTCACTATATCTGGTCTCCCCGGACCCTGCATTCACTATATCTGGTCTCCCTGGACCCCACATTCACTATATCTGGTCTCCAACAGGACACACAACATGGAAATGCAATTATTTTGGTAAATATAAACAGCTAAATACCTTTTCTCATAAACAGCATATAGCAGTCTTGTGACTTCTATCAGTGTCCAGCAAAGTACTGGTTAAAGCTTGTAGGAGGAGTTTTCATTATCCTCTGACTGTCTTATGAGACTGCATGTCTGACCCTCTGTCTGGTCAGCGCTGATTTGCCCTGTGCTGATCACATGCACCCTTTCAAAGAAAAAAAAAAACCCTCTCTAGCGATACACACCAAACTGAGCATGTGTCGAGTGCCTCCTAGAGCTCTGTACTATCAGCAGATGGAATGGGGACTGTGGAAGAAAGGGAGGATCAGAGAACACAGGATTAAACATCCTTTTTACACAATGGATTCTCTATGGGAGGCATTTTTGCATTTAAGTCTATTGGAGGCATTTTTGCACTGAAGTCTATGGGAGGCATTTTTCATTGAACTCTATGGGGGCCCTTTGCATTGAAATCTATGGGAGGCTTTTTTGCATTGAAGTCAATGGCAGGAGGTTTTGCATTGAAGTTAATGGGAAGCGTTTTTGCACTGAAGTCTATGGGGTGCAGTATTGCATTGAAGTCTATGGGATGCAACTTTGCATTGAAGTCTATAGGATCGCAACTTTACCTTGAAGTCTATGGGACACGACCTTACATTGAAGTCTATGGGATGCAACTTTGCATTGAAGTCAAAGGAAGGGAGTATGCAAACCCAGGTGCCAGGACACAATTTCTAGTTGCCATGGCGACCTGGGATTTGTTGAGCTCTGGATCACATGGTCGAAAGCTGGTCCTGTTGGCTACCGATCTGTGGTCTGCAACAGTTCAGTCTTTGTACTGAGAGCTTGCAGTGAGCATGCTCATAGCACATAAGCAACGTCCCCCTAGCGGAGCATATGTGCGGCATGTGGGCTTTAAAGCCTACCCTTTGCCACCGCACATACAGTATGTGTTGGGCAGATGTAAAGGGGTTAAAGTGTGAACCCCATGGGCCAGTCTGCGGATATTCAAATACAAACAGTAAATGAGCTTTCACACCTGCAGGTTTAGCTGCAGGCACTGTGGAGAAATGTATCCTGAAATTTTACACCAGAAGCATTGAAGGTTTTCACTCAGCAATTCAGCTCACTGTTGGGAAGGGGAGAAGAGTGAGCTGAGCTGCTGAATCACTGTTGGGAAGGGGAGAAGAGTGAGCTGAGCTGCTGAATCACTGTTGGGAATGGGAGTAGAGTGAGCTGAGCTGCTGAATCACTGTTGGGAAAGGGAGAAGAGTGAGCTGAGCTGCTGAATCACTGTTGGGAAAGGGAGAAGAGTGAGCTGAGCTGCTGAATCACTGTTGGGAAGGGGAGAAGAGTGAGCTGAGCTGATGTGTCACTGCCAGGAGGGGTTTAGGATGAGCTGAGCTGCTGGGAAGACTGCAATGTGGGTCAAAATACTGAGTTACTGCTGGGAGGGTGTGTGGGGCGAACTGAACTGCTTAGTGCTGGGAGGGGCAGTGTGGGCTTAGCGGCTGGGTTACTACTGAGAGGGGTGCAGGTTGAGCTGAGCTCCTGAGTTACTACTGAGGGGGGTGCAGGGTGAGCTGAGCTCCTGAGTTACTACTGAGGGGGGTGCAGGGTGAGCTGAGCTCCTGAGTTACTACTGAGAGGGGTGCAGGGTGGGCTAAGCTCCCGGCTTACTGCTGGAAGGGGTGCAGGGTGAGCTGAGCTCATGAGTTACTACTGAGGGGGTGTAGGGTGAGATGAGTTACTTCTCGGAGGGCTGCAGTGTGGGCTAAGCTCCCAGCTTACTGCTGGAAGGGGTGCAGGGTGAGCTGAGCTCCTGAGTTACTACTGAGGGGGGTGCAGGGTGAGCTGAGCTCCTGAGTTACTACTGAGGGGGTGCAGGGTGAGCTGAGCTCCTGAGTTACTACTGAGAGGGGTGCAGGGTGAGCTGAGTTACTTCTCCGAGGGGTGCAGTGTGGGCTAAGCTTCCGGATTACTGCTGGAAGGGGTGCAGGGTGAGCTGAGCTCCTGAGTTACTACTGGGAGAGGTGCAGGGTGAGCTGAGTTACTTCTCCGAGGGGTGCAGGGTGGGCTAAGCTCCCGGCTTACTGCTGGAAGGGGTGCAGGGTGTGATGAGCTCCTGAGTTACTACTGAGAGGGGTGTTGTGTGGGCAGAGCTGCTCAACTACCTCTGGGAGGTGTTCAAGGTTGGCTGAGCTACTGCGTTACTGCTGGGGGGGGCAGATAGAGTGAGCTGAACTACTAAGTTACTGCTGGGAGGGGTGCTGTGTGGGCAGAGCTGTCAGGTACTGCTGGGGGGGGGCAGGTAGAGTAAGCGGAACTACTGAGTTACTGCTGAGGGGGGTGTAAGGTGAGCTGAGGTCCTGAGTTACTACTGAGTGGGGTGTTGTGTGGGCAGAGCTGGTCAGGTACTGCTGGGGGGGGGGGGGGGCAGGTAGAGAGAGCTGCAGTACTAAGTTACTGCTGGGAGGGATGTAAGGTGAGCTGAGGTCCTGAGTTACTATTGAGAGGGGTGTTGTGTGGGCAGAGCTGGTCAGGTACTGCTGGGGGGGGGGGGCAGGTAGAGAGAGCTGCAGTACTAAGTTACTGCTGGGAGGGATGTAAGGTGAGCTGAACTGCACAGGTATGTTGTGACAAGTTAGTAAGGTGAGCTGAACTGGCTTAGAAAAATACTCACGTTATAACTACGTTAGTATGTTTTGTGTGAAGTTTGAGGACACATTTCTTCACAGTGCATGCAGCTACAGAGGTTGATGAGGACTTCTTTAAAAAGCTCATTTACTGCTTTGAGAATCAATAACTATTTAAATGTCTATATAATCACATCAGGAGCCATTCTACCAATCCAGGGGACAATCCAAGGTCTACAAAGCTCCTCAAGACGGCCTTCTGGTGACAAAATGATTGTGTAGGTTAGAGAACTGCTCGATTACTTTCAATTCCCAAGCCAGTTCCAGAACCATCTGTGCTTTCCCCATCAAAGTGCCTTGTTGCAACCGAACGCGTTCCTCTTCAGGGCAGAACGCCAAGCTAAATGACACTGTGAGAGGTATGGATTGAACATCTGACCATCGAATGATCTTCTTTAGGAAGGAACAGGGTAAATGTAGCTCTCTTACTTTCACGCACTCTGTCCTTTCAGACAGATAAATAGAATCACTATAAACGATATAAAGACATATTTTTCAGAAGCTCTTTACAGATTGCGATGCTGTTTTTCTGCTGTGTTCTTATCCACCCAGGAGACTTTGGTGAATAAACTTCATGGTTGGAAGAAACAAAGCTAAGACGAGGGATCTGTCAGTGGCCCCCCCCCCCCTTCTCCATGCTCTGCTCCATGCCACTGAAAGGCAAACTGTCAAGAATTCCATTTCGACAAAGGACATTGAGATACATTTGCGGCGCTCCTCTGGGGATATTTCATCAGTTATATACCTATCTCTAATGGACAATAATTGATTTGAACTTTCTGCTTAATATGAAGCTGCAAACAGCTTGGTGGCTGGCTGGAGCGCCGAGCAAGTGTTTAGTAAAATGGAGATTTGAGCTGCAAGGTATCGTTTTTAACTCCATCTGTTACCCTATCCCTCTGCTCGGCTCCTCTTTTAGCTGGATCGGCCTTTTTATATATAAAAAAAAAAAAGAAGAAGTGAATTATCTCAACGATGAATCATTAGAGTGACTAAATTCTTCGTCCTCGGCATTAAGATATAAGCACAAGATACAATGAAATGTTACAGACTATACCCACACAGCCCGCTTTTCCTGGAACGTAGACATGAAAGAGACATTCACATGGTTTATTAAGTAAACAACAGCACTTGTCTTCTGCAAAGGAAGCTCCACAACACAAAATAGGAGACCTCGGGGAGCAAGTCAGGTCAGTTGACTAATGGTCTATGGAAAAAAATGCAACTGTGCCCAAAGTAGACCTTCCAGTCTTAAACAAACATGTAGAGTGAGCTGCTCTCAAGGCCTAGGCTGGGTCACCCTCCTGAAGACACTGGTGCACCCATATGTGGCTTAAGCTCCTAAATCACTTATAAGTCCAAGAAGGAGAAACAGCCAATCCTCTTGAAGACCCTGGTGAACCCATATGTGGCCTAGGTCTCTAAATCACATATGTCTAAGAAGGAGAAACAGCCAATCCTCCTGAAGACCCTGGTGAACCCATATGTGGCCTAGGTCTCTAAATCACATATGTCTAAGAAGGAGAAACAGCCAATCCTCCTGAAGACCTTGGTGAATCCATGTGTAGCCTATGCCCCTAGATCACTGAAATTGCATGAGTCTAAGAAGCAGAAACAGCCAAATCTCCCGAAGACCCTGGTGAACCTCTATGTGGAATAAGTCTCTAATTCACATGAGTCTAAGAAGGAGAAACAGCCAACCTTCCTGAAGACCCTGGTACACTCATATGTGGTCTATCCTCCTGAAAACTCTGGTGAACCCATATGTGGCCTAGGTCCCTAAATCACATACTGTATGTCTAAGAAGGAGAAACAGTCAATTCTCCTGAAGACCCTGTTGAATCCATATGTAGCCTATGCCCCTAGATCACCTAAATCGCATGATTCTAAGAAGGAGAAACAGCCAATCCTCCTGAAGACCCTGGTGAACCCATATGTGGCCTAGGTCCCTAAATCACATATGTTTAAGAAGGAGAAACAGCCAATCCTCCTGAAGACCCTGGTGAATCCATGTGTAGCCTATGCCCCTAGATCACCTAAATTGCATGAGTCTAAGAAGCAGAAACAGCCAAATCTCCCGAAGACCCTGGTGAACCTCTATGTGGAATATGTCTCTAATTCACATGAGTCTAAGAAGGAGAAACAGCCAACCTTCCTTTAGACCCTGCTACACTCATATGTGGTCTATGTCCTAAACTCATGTGAGTCTAAAAAGTCAAATCAGCCAACCCTCCTGAAGACCCTGGTGAACCCCTATGTGCAATATGTCCCTAATTCACATGAGTCTAAGAAGGAGAAACAGCCAAACTTCCTGAAGAACCTGGTAAACCCATATGTGGCCTATACCCCTAAATCTTTTCTAATTCACATGAGTCTCAATAGAAGAAACAGACATCCCTCCTGAAGACCCTGGTGCACCCATATATGGTTTATGCCCCTAGATCACCTAAATCACATGAGTCTAAGAAGGAGAAACAGCCAAACCTCCTGAAGACCCTGGTGCACCCATGTGTGGCATATGCCCCTAAATTACATGAGTCTAAGAAGAAGAAACAGCCAACCCTCCTGAAGACCCTGGTGAACCCCTATGTGCAATATGTCCCTAATTCACATGAGTCTAAGAAGTCAAATCAGCCAACCCTCCTGAAGACCCTGGTGAACCCCTATGTGCAATATGTCCCTAATTCACATGAGTCTAAGAAGTCAAATCAGCCAACCCTCCTGAAGACCCTGGTGAACCCCTATGTGCAATATGTCCCTAATTCACATGAGTCTAAGAAGGAGAAACAGCCAACCTTCCTGAAGATCATGATACACTCATATGTGGTCTATGTCCCAAAATCATGTGAGTCTAAAAAGGAGAATCAGCCAACCCTCCTGAAGACCCTTGTGAACCCCTATGTGCACCATGTCCCTAATTCACATGAGTCTTAGAAGGAGAAACAGCCAACCTTCCTGAAGACCCTGGTGCACCCATGTGTGGCATATGCCCCTAAATTACATGAGTCTAAGAAGAAGAAACAGCCAACCTTCCTGAAGACCCTGGTGCACCCATGTCTGGCATATGCCCCTAAATTACATGAGTCTAAGAAGAAGAAACAGCCAACCCTCCTGAAGACCCTGGTGAACCCCTATGTGCAATATGTCTCTAATTCACATGAGTCTAAGAAGGAGAAACAGCCAACCTTCCTGAAGACCCTGGTGCACTCATATGTGGGCTATGCCCCTAAATCACACCAGTCTAAGAAGGAGCAACAGCCAGATGCACTCTAGGAAAGCTCAAACGCTGGCACCTTTAGGGCTCATTCACATGTGTGACAAAGACTGAAGCTCCTCTGAAAACTGATCCCCGCTTGGATCATTTTTCAGAGGCATTTGACAAGCGGTGAGGAGGCGATTTGTTGATTCCTCACCACCTATTTTATCCTCCTAAATGGCACACCATTGAGCCACAACCAGGCGATTGCAGAGTGACTCCTTTCTATTAAATGGGTCACATCTGGCGAGCTGTAGTGACTGCCGAACGCATCAGATAGAAGAATTCCTGAAGCGAGGCATTGCTGCTGTGGCATGCACCACCCCCCCCCCAGCCGCTGCCTTTTCAGGTAAAGGGGGAGCAGTAGGGGAAAGTAAAACCGAGCTTTTATGGCCCCCCAATCAGAGCAGCGAACAAGCCCTTATTGTTACAGGCTAACAAGCAAAGAGTGACCACCTGGAACTTCTTCTTTTGTCACGTTTCACCCACAGAGCTGGCCTTAACCAATGAAGTCTGGCTTTGTGGGTGGAAAGTGTCAGCGCAGGAGGTCTGAGGCTTGTTTGTCTGGATCAATAAAGCTGCCAGCATTTGAACTGTCCTGGAGTGTATCCAGCATTTCCTCCTTCTTGAACCCTTTCAGTAACCTTACCAGTTTTTATGAATAAATTCCTGACATCTCAAGGAGAAGCAGTGGTAGATTTTTTTTTTGGTGGTCCGGTCTCGGTACACAAATGCCTGGATTTGGCCACACAAGTTACAATCTTCTTTATTTGTACCAATACCCAGAGGCGTCCCTAGGATTGGTGTCACCCGGTGCGGTAACACTTGGTGACACCCCCTCTGACGATCCCCGCAGAATGGATCGGATCTGCGGATTGAGCATAATGGATCGGACTCCGATCCAATATGCTCAATCTGCAAATCCATCCTGTGGGGATCGTCAGCTTTCTTTACAACTTACCTTTTCTTGGAGCGGGTCTGTTGTCACCCCGTATAGGTTGCATGCCGATGACACCCGCAGGATGCGGGGATCGCAGGCATGCAACCTATACGGGGTGACACCGGACCCGCTCCAAGAAAAGGTACGTTGTTAACAAAGCCGACGCTCCCCACAGGATGGATCTGATCTGCAGATTGAGCATAATGGATCGGAATCCGATCCATTATGCTCAATCCGCAGATCCGATCCATTCTGCGGGGATCGTCAGAGGGGGTGTCACCAAGTGTTACCGCACCGGGTGACACCAATCCAAGGACGCCTCTGGGTATTGGTACAAATAAAGATCAGATCCATCCTGTGGTGATCCTTGGCTTGCTTTACAACTTACCTTTTTGTGGAGCGGGTCCGGTGTCACCCCATGCGGTCGGTGTCACCCGGTGCGGGCCGCACCTGCCTCGGGACGCCACTGCCAATACCTATGTAGTGCAAGGGCCTATATGAACAATCTATTCTACTTACAGGGGCTGGACAAAAAAAAAAAATGGAAACACTACAAGATTTGCAGGTGTGAAAGTGATGACATGTTTCGTGTTGAAAGCAGAAGTGATGTAACATTCTTCTGATTCCGCTGTGTGATGAGACACCTAGCTAACAGGCTCCAGCTAAGCAGCACCAACAATTTGCCTTTGTTGAAGCTCAGTAAGCTCTGACATGACTCCGTATCACTAGTAGCACACATGAATGAGGAAAGTGAGGCTTCCCACCTGTTGGCTAGGTGTCTCATCACACAGCAGAAGCAACAGAGTCACATGGCGTCACTTTCACACCTGCAAATCTTGCAGGGTTTCCATTTTTTTTGTCCAGCCTCTGTAAGTGGAATAGATTGTTGATATAGGCCATTGCACTACACAGGTATTGGCAGTGGCGTCCTGAGGCAGGTGCGGCCCGCACCGGGTGACACTGGACCCGCTCCACGAAAAGGTAAGTTGTAAAGCAAGCCGACGATCCCCGCAGGATGGATCCCCGCAGAAGTTACAATCTTCTTTATTTGTACCAATACCCAGAGGCGTCCCTAGGGACGGTGTCACCCGGTGCGGTAACACTTGGTGACACCCCCTCCGACGATCCCCGCAGGATGGATCGGATCTGCAGATTGAGCATAATGGATCGGAATCCAGTCCATTATGCTCAATCCGCAGATCCGATCCATTCTGCGGGGATCGTCAGAGGGGGTGTCACCAAGTGTTACCGCACCGGGTGACACCGTCCCTAGGGACGCCTCTGGGTATTGGTACAAATAAAGAAGATTGTAACTTCTGCGGGGATCCATCCTGCGGGGATCGTCGGCTTTGTGACTCTTTTGCTTCTGCTGTGTGATGAGACACCTATCCAACAGGTGGGAAGCCTCACTTTCCTCATTCACTGTGTGCGCTGCTAGTGATACGGAGTCATATCAGAGCTTACTGAGCTTCAAAAAAGGCAAATTGTTGGTGCCGTTTAGCTGGAGCCTGTTAGCTAGGTGTCTCATCACACAGCGGAATCAGAAGAATGTTACATCACTTCCGCTTTCAACACGAAACATGTCATCACTTTCACACCTGCAAATCTTGTAGTGTTTCCTTTTTTTTTTTGTCCAGCCCCTGTAAGTGGAATAGATTGTTGATATAGGCCCTTGCACTACATAGGTATTGGCAGTGGCATCCCGAGGCAGGTGTGGCCCGCACCGGGTGACACCGACCGCATGGGATGACACCGGACCCGCTCCATGAAAAGGTAAGTTGTAAAGCAAGCCGACAATCCCCGCAGGATGGATCTGATCCATCCTGTGGGGATCATCGGCTTTGTGACTCTTTTGCTTCTGCTGTGTGATGAGACACCTAGCCAACAGGTGGGAAGCCTCACTTTCCTCATTCACTGTGTGCGCTGCTAGTGATATGGAGTCATGTCAGTGCTTACTGAGTTTCAAAAAAGGCAAATTGTTGGTGCCGCTTAGCTGGAGCCTGTTAGCTAGGTGTCTCATCACACAGCGGAAGCAGAAGAATGTTACATCACTTTCGCTTTCAACACGAAACATGTCATCACTTTCACACCTGCAAATCTTGTAGTGTTTCCATTTTTCGTTTTTTAGTATATCCAGTCGGGAAGGCCATCGTAGCACACACAGTGAATAAGGAAAGTGAGGCTTCCCACCTGTTGGCTAGGGGTCTCATCACACAGCAGAAGCAACAGAGTCACATGGCTTCACTTTCACACCTGCAAATCTTGTAGTGTTTCCATTTTTTTTTCAGTCGGCCAGGCCATCGGATTACACAGTTGTTCCTAACTCTATAACAGACTGTACAATCTGATTGTAACATCTGCCGTCTGTGGGCTGCTGAAGATTTCTGCCCCTCGGTAACAAGGTAGGTTGTGTGTGCCGACCGTTCAGGAGGCGCACACACCAGAGGCTTCATAAGAGCTTTTTCTTTTCTTTTTTTTTTTTTCTAATGAAAGGTGAAATGAAATAATCATTTTGTTTTAAATATTAATCCGGACCTAAAGATGGTAATTGTGTCACATTTTAAATCTTTAAAGGAAAGTAATTGCGGTTTGGATCTCGATAATTTGCTGGGAAGCTAAAGTGTTGCCGGGAGTCAGATGACATGAAACAACCACTTCCTATGCTTGAAGGAACACACCGGTTTTGTTAAAATATTGATAGAACTTATATAATTGCTACACAAGACCTTTTATGTTTAAATCTGACCCCCGGCCTTCCCTTCAGTCTTGCACAGTTGTATCGGCTCCTCTCCTGGACTGGGATGGTGTACTCTGATTTCCCTGCACACTGTGAGCTTCTCACAATGTGCATTAGAAGCTGCAGCAAGTCAGAGAGACCCCCGTCTCGTTTCCTGGCTGGAGGACATTCCGAAATCTCTCTTCCGGTCCAGAAATACACTAGATTGCCAAAAGTACTGGACCTGCCCTCCCAATCATTGGATTCAGGTGTTCCAATCACCTCCATGGCCACAGGCAGGGGCGGACTGACAACTCATGGGGCCCCCGGGCAATAGGGGATCATGGGGCCCGTGTCCTTGCCCAAACTCCAAAAAGCCTATGAAAAAGGTACCAGGGGCATCTCATGGGGCGCCCTACTGACCCCGGGCCCTTTCCAAATGGTCAGTCCGCCCCTGGCCACAGGTGTATACAATCAAGTCCCTAGGCATGCAGACCGCTTCTACAAACATTGGTGAAAGAATGGGTCGCTCTCAGGAGCTCAGTGACTCCAAGCGTGGTCCCGTGATAGGTGGTCACCTGGGCAATAAGTCCATCCGTGACATTTCCTGGCGACTAAATATTCCACGCTCAACTGTTAGTGGGATTATAACAAAGTAGAAGCAACTGGGAACAACAGCAACTCAGCCACCAAGTGGTAGGCCACGTCACATGACACGGCGTGGTCAGCACATGCTGAAGCGCACAGTGTGCAGAAGTCGCCAACTGTCTGCAGAGTCAATAGCTAAAGACTTCCAAACTTGGTGTGGCCTTCAGATGAGCCCAACAACAGTGCGTAGAGAGCTTCATGGAATGGGTTTCCATGGCCAAGCAGCTGCATCCAAGCCTTCCATCACCAAGTGCAATGCAAAGCGTCGGATGCCATGGTGTAAAGTACGCCACCACTGGACTCTAGAGCAATGGAGATGTATTCTCTGGAGTTACGAATCACGCTTCTGTCTGGTAATCCGATGGGCATGTCTGGGTTTGGCGGTTGCCAGGAGAACGGTACTTGCCTGACTGCATTGTGCCAAGTATAAAGTTTGGTGGAGGGGGATTATGGTGTGGGGTTGTTTTTCAGGGGTTGGGCTTGGCCCCCTAGTTCCAGTGAAGGGAACTCTTAAGGCGTCAGCATACCAAGACATTTTGGACAATTTCATGTTCCCAGCTTTGTGGGAAGAGTTTGGGGATGGCCCCTTCCTGTTCCAACATGACTACGCACCAGTGCACAAAGCAAGGTCCATAAAGACATGGAGGAGCCAGTTTGGGGTGGAGGAACTTGACTGTCCTGCACAGACTCCTGACCTCAACCCCATAGAACACCTTTGGGATGAATTAGAGGGGAGACTGTGAGCCAGGCCTCCTCCCCCGACATCAGTGCCTGACCTGACAAATGTGCTTCTGGAAGAATGGTCCAACCTTCCCATAGACACCCTCCTAAACCTTGTGGACGGCCTTCCCAGAAGAGCTGAAGCTGTTATAGCTGCAAAGGGCGGGGCCAACTCAATATTGAACCCTACGGACTAAGACTGGGGGGCCATTAAAGGTCATGTGTGTGGGAAGGGCGGGGCCAACTCAATATTGAACCCTACGGACTAAGACTGGGGGGCCATTAAAGGTCATGTGTGTGGAAAGGCCGGCCGACCAATACTTGGGGCAGTATAGTGTATATAAATGTATAATAATAGTGTGTGACTGTGGGGGGAACATTAGAGTGTAAGCTCCTCTGGTACAGAGACTGATGTGATTGCGGGGGAGGGGACATTAGAGTGTAAGCTCCTCTGGTACAGAGACTGATGTGATTGCGGGGGAGGGGACATTAGAGTGTAAGCTCCTCTGGTACAGAGACTGATGTGATTGCGGGGGAGGGGGCATTAGAGTGTAAGCTCCTCTGGTACAGAGACTGATGTGACTGTGGGGAACATTAGAGTGTAAGCTCCTCTGGTACAGAGACTGATGTGACTGTGGGGGGGGGAACATTAGAGTGTAAGCTCCTCTGGTACAGAGACTGATATGACTGTGGGGGGGGGGGCATTAGAGTGTAAGCTCCTCTGGTACAGAGACTGATGTGACTGTGGGGGAGGGGACATTAGAGTGTAAGCTCCTCTGGTACAGAGACTGATGTGACTGTGGGGGAACATTAGAGTGTAAGCTCCTCTGGTACAGAGACTGATGTGACTGTGGGGGAGGGGACATTAGAGTGTAAATTTTTTGTTTATTAAAATCTTGCAAACAAAAAACATCATAAAAATCATATTTACATATATACAGAATAAAAATATGTATTTTTAAACAAAACCAGCTTACTTCAGCAAAATAACAAATCCTGACCGTCACCTAAACACCCCCTCAGGCTAAGAAACGATTAAACATTCACCCCATACATTGATCCCACACATTCATCCCACACATCGATCCCATACATGCAGCCTTTCTTCAAAAATCTGATGTTACAAAATCTAGGGGACGTGAAAGGACAGAAAGAGAAGCCACGCCCCCAGAGACTGACAGACAGCAGCTACGGGGACCTGACATTCCTCCACGCCTTTGTCCAGGCTCCCGGCCGCCACCTGTCCTTCTCAAGACCCCGAATCTTCCCAACCTCACCCAGAATGTTGTTCACCACCACCTCAACAGGAAGGACTTTTTTGCGAATGGAAACCTGACACCGTGCATTCCACGTGTAGTAACGGACTACTAAGCTAACTAGAAAAAGTGTCTCAAAATCAAAATCCCGGTGAGTCTGAAAGGCACCGTAAGACCACTCCGCGTAACTCAAGCGGGAAAGGAAAGGGATCCCAGAGCCCCACCCACCCGCTTGTAGACTTCTATATTGAAGGGGCACTGAAGCAAGAAATGGTCCATCGTCTCCTCCACCCCACCGCACTCCACTCTTGGACAACCACGGTTCTCCGCAGAGCGATGCTTCAGGTTGCCCTTCACATAGAGTCTGCCATGGAACGAGAGCCAGGCCAAATCCCGAAACTTTAAAGGGATTCTCTCCAGATTCATCAAACGCAGACCCTCCCTCATAACCGGGCCTGGGCAATCCCTCAAGGCCAATGGCTCGCTAAAGGCAGATTCAACAACCCTCCTCTCCAGGGCCTTCCTAGGAAGAGATTTAATTTCCTCCGCCGTCACTCGCCATTGCCGAAGCATTTTCAGACACGGGGCAACATAAGCCGGGAGCTTACCATGTTGGACCCTCAGGCTTTTCACTGGCCCACCATTCTCCCAGCTCCGTAGAAAAGGCCTAAACCAGGACTGAAAAATACCAACCCACCCAGGCGGTTCCTCTGCCAGCATGCTACCAAAATTATGTTTCAAAAACATCAGAGAAAAGAAAACCACCGGGTTGACCATACCTAGGCCACCCATCCGCCTGGGAAGGTAGGTTACAGACCTCTTAATGAGGTTCAGTTTGTGCCCCCATAACAGCTGGAAGAAACAACTGTAGATCCTCGCATAGAGAGACACTGGCAAAACACAGACAAAGCTGACATACAGAAATACCGGGATCAGGTAAGTTTTAATCAGGTCAATCCTTTCCCTGTAAGAGAGTTTCCAATCCTTCCAGCTGGCCACCTTGGCATCGGCATCTTGTAGCCTGCTTACCCAATTTGCAAGGCCGTAATCACCGGGACCAAATCTGATGCCTAATACTTTAATTTCCTGCTGGGGCTCTGGGAAGGCGTCCGGAAGGGTAAAGCCTTCGCCTTCCTCTCCCATCCAGAAAACCTCACTATTATCCTGATTGATCTTTGAGCCAGATGCCTCAGCATACTGTTCCATCACCGAGACCACCTCCTCTGCCTCCTGCGTCCCGGAGATGAAAACAGACACGTCATCAGCATAGGCCACGACCCTCAGAGGGGGCTCCCCAGGAATGCCCAAAGGAACTCCACACAACGGTCCGCTCTCTAACCTCCGAATGAAGGGATCGATTACAAACGCATATAGCAGAGGACTCAAAGGACACCCCTGACGCACACCTGAGCCAACCCCAAAGGGTCGTCCAATCCAACCATTCACAAGCATGAAGCTTTCAGCCCCTCTGTATAAGGTCTTTAGCCAATCGATAAAGCCCCCCTCCAGGCCATACTTGCCAAGAAGCAGCCATAGGTACTCATGATTGACTCGATCAAAAGCTTTGGCCTGATCCAATGCCAGCAGGAACTTTCCCCAGCCTGCAGCCCTGCACCGCTCCAGGGCCTCCCGGACAGCTAACACCGCTGAAAAAGTGCTTCTTCCCTGAACCGAACAGTGCTGATGGCGAGAAAGTAAATTGCCCGCAACAGACGATAAACGCCAGAAAATAATTTTTGCCAATATCTTCCTATCAACATTGAGAAGGCTAATGGGCCGCCAATTCTCAATTCTCGAGGAATCCTTACCCTTTGACAGAAGAATCACTGCAGATTGTCGCATGGAGGGAGAGAGCGAACCCTCTCTCAGACAGCCATTAAACACCTCCACCAAATATGGGGCCAGAGTCACCTTAAAGTGCTTATAAAACTCGGCTGTCAATCCGTCTGGCCCAGGCGACTTCTTCATGGCAAGCTGATCAATAGCTTTCACCACCTCATCTGCCGTGATGTCCTCTGTCAAACTCACAAGAGAACTGCCATTTCCCAGTCCTGGTGTAGAGTCCAGAAAACCCGACATGCTCGCCCGATCGAGGTCCCTCCTACCCAGGAGGTCAGCATAATATGACCTGGAGGTTTCCAGGATCCCTGACTTGGACTTTGTCAGGGAACCCGTACTGTCAACCAGGCCTACAACTGATTTAACTGCTCTACCTTGTTTGCAGTTCTGGTAAGGGTCGGGCGAGTGATACTTCCCATAATCCCTTTCCAGAACCAAAGAGGCATGCCTGTCATATTGACACTGCCTGAGCAAGAGTTTGACCTCAGAGATCGCTTCTGGATCTCCATTATTCGAGACAAGCCGATCGAGCTTCCTCCGCAGACGCTGGTAGGTGACATACTTATCAAGCTGTTTATTCCTTCCTATGGCCTTGAAAAACCCAACGATCCTTCGTTTTGTAAGCTCCCACCACTCGGACTTACTGCTGCAAACGTCCATGATTGATACCTGTGCCTGAAAAAAATCCTCAAAGGATTGACTCACCTTCTCATCGTCCAGGAGTGCCGAATTCAGCTTCCAGGTACCCCTCCCCTCAGGTGGTGTATCGGGGCCACTCAGAGTCACAGACAGAATACAGTGATCGGAAAACTCCACCGCCTGACACACTGGTGCCGAGAAGGCGGAGTTCCCCTTTAAAAAAAACCTATCTATTCTACTCTGACTGGAACCTCGCTGAAAAGTGAATCCCGTGTCGTCTGGGCAGCAATGAATGTGCACATCAACCAGACCTGCCTCTCTAGCTATTTTGTTTAAAAAAAACCCGTCACAGTCCAGCCTGACTCCGGTCCCTCTCCTGTCCTTAGTCCTAGTGACGGTGTTAAAGTCACCACCGAAGACAACTTGCTGGGCTGTAAAAAGGAAAGGCTTGATCTTCATGAAGAGGCATTTCCTGTCCCATTTTGTCTGGGGCCCATAGATGTTAATCAGGCGCAGGTCCTGCCCCCCCATGGAGACGTCTAAGACCATGCATCTCCCCATTTCTACCTCAATAATCCGCCGACAGGTTATCATGCCGGAAAAAAGTACCGCAACTCCAGTGTAAGGCTCGGCCGCAAGAGACCAGAAGGAGGGGCCGCGCCTCCACTCCTTCTTCGCCATATGAACATCCCCCAAACTGGACAACCTGGTCTCTTGCAAAAAGAAAATGTCAGCATCAAACCTGCTGAGCAAAAATAAGGCCATGTTACGAGCGCTTACTGATTTTATGCTGGCGACATTAATGGTCGCCACCTTCAAAGGAGTGGGAACCGCCATCAGGATGATCGAGGTACCCGTTTCTTAGCCTGCTTACCCCCCTCCCTACTTGGAGACCCTACACGCTTCATAGTCCTCTGTGTTTCCTCCTCCATGGAAACCAGAGACTCATCCCCTGAAGATCCCTCATCCTCCACCTCAGATAACACTTCAAATGTGTTTGACACCTCCAACCTCCCAGGGTCAGGTACAGGCACATCCTTCTTCCGCTTCTTCTTCCCAGACTTCCTTTTTGCCTCCAACCACTCCATATCATCATTTGATAAACCGGCCCGCAAAGCCCCCTCCCCTTCCCTTCCACCATCACCAACAACATCATCCACCCCACTCTCTCCACTCACCACAGCAGACCCCCCAACCTTCACCCCAACACCCCCACCATCATTCACTCCACCCCCCAGCGCCTCACGCGCTCTGACCCTCCGACGCCGGGGAGGGGGGGTCGGTGCAACCATACACATTGGTCCAGTTCCCTCCACAGCCCCCACTACCTCTGGGGAAACTGACACAGGAGGATCAGACACAACATCCACGGACACTGACTCAGGGGGCACAACACACGGAGATGACACATTAGAGGGACCATCAGACACTGGGACCACAGGGACAGAGACATTGGGGACCCCTGGCACAGCCTCCCTCTCCTCTGCCTCCTCCATGTCCAGACGAAAAAACTCTTCCACCAAAGCTGACTGGTTGTGCATGGCCTCAGGGCACCGGTTGTACGAATGGCCAACCTTATCACACAGATTGCACCTGATGATATTACAATCCTTAGCCAGGTGCCCCAGATCCTGACATAGGGAGCACTTCATCTCTGGGCATGAGGAGGCGAAGTGACCCCGAGAACCGCACTTATTGCAGAGCTTGGGCTGTCCAGGGTAGAACACCACAATCCTGTCCTTCCCAATGAAGGCTGAGGAGGGCAGATGCTGGACCACATTCCCACACACATACAACCTCATCTGCACCGACCACCCACCAGTCCATATCCCTCTCTCATCCACAATCTTCTTCAGGGGTGCAAGTAGCTCCCCAAATCTCCTCAGCCAGACAGCCAAGTCAGCCGAAGGAATGGACTCATTCCGTACTAGAATGGTGACCGTCTTCACTAGAGGTTGGCGTGAGACAACCTTTGGGACGAGTCCCTTCCACTCCGGCAGACCCTTATACATGTGTTCATACTTCTCCCAGAATATATCCAGAGACTCGGGGCGCACAAAGGACAGATCATATTCATAGGATCCTACAGGGCTGATCAAGGCGAAGATGTCATCCGCCCTAAACCCCATCTCCAAAATCCTGTCCACCACCGACATCCTGACCGGGGGAGCACCCCCACCTTCCCATCTGAGCTGCACCAAATTCCTCCTCCTGAAGGACAGGGGTGCAGATGGCAGACCTGCAGCAGACCTCCCCCCAGAGCTGACAACATGATGTGACCCCCTCCTCCCAGCCAGAGCCCCAGCATAGGTCTTATTTGCAGCATTAGATGTAGTGGACCTTAAAGCTGCACCCCGCCCATTGGTTGCAGGAACCTCAGAGCCCCCGCTCTGCAGACCACCATCAGAGGCAGCAGCAGTCCCTCCATCCACCAACACACAGGCATTCCCCTTTCCAGCATTGCAAGCACTCTTATCATCCATATGTTTCCTTTCACTCGTGGCACTACTGCTCCCAGCAGACCCACTCACACCAGATGCTCCTGTCTCCCCCTCCCCCAACATACTCCTCTTAGGCAAAAGCCTTCCACTCCTGGTCACTCTCCCCTGGGTTTCAGCAACCCCTTTCAGAGTGCTGCTGACAATTTCCCTCCCACTATTTTCTGCTGCATTTGCAGCCATCAGCAGAGGTTGTCCAGCAATAGTCTCAGATCCCCCCTTTACCTTTCCCCCAGCAGAGTCCACAGTCACAGGGTTCCTGGTATCAGAGTCCTCAGTCCCAGCAGAGTGCAGTCCTGCAGGCACAGCAGCCATCTTCCCTGCAGAGCTCTGTGCACACACAGGAGGATTTCCCTCCAAAACACTGCAGTGCACATGGCTGTCCACACTGGAGTCCAAACTGGCACTTTTAATAAAGCGCGGCTTTTCTGTTTTTTTCTCCTTTACAGGACCAGGTACAGAGTCCTCACCGTCATCTTCATCCTCAGAAAAACGGAAAGTTCTTCCAATTAGGGAAGACTCCAATTCCTCAATGTACTTTAGCAGCCCTCCACCATATTCCTCTACCTCCTGTGCTGTTCCTCCAGCTTGCTGTGGAGGGAGGGGGGCAGAGGCTGACATTTCCTCCAGGGAAGCAGATCCTGAGGTGGATGGGATAGCAGGGGCAGCATCCAGGACCCCCTCCTCACTCTCCACCCGTACTGCCACCGCCGATGCTGGATCCTTACCGGAGTCTCCTTTCATCTTCCTGAACCTTTCCTCATTCCGGAACTTTTCTCTAAAAGCTCCGCTCTTCTCCTTCAGCGTCTTTACCAGATTCTGCTGCTTCTTAATGGCGACCTCCAAACCCTTCATCTCCGGCTTCATGCTCTGCCTCTTGCTGCTCCATGACTTGTCATGGAGAACTTTCTTTTTCTTGTAGTCAGTTTTCAGACTCACCAACTTTTCCTCCTCCTTTGCGATTCTCACCAGATAATCAGCAACCCGCTCTCTAAAGACAGGGAGGGATTCCCCACTTTTAGGGCCACAGCCAAGGTCTTCAGGTGCTGGTAAAGTATGGGAAGGCAAGCTGGGTCCCTCAGGGGGAGCATGGTCTGAGCCTAGCCCAGAAGAGGCCATGTTTCTGGGGCCAGGCGAGCAGGCCTGGCCCCCTAGTGCCTGGAGAGGGAGAGCACCTGCAGCACAACCTCTCTGGTGCAGAGTGTAAGCTCCTCTGGTACAGAGACTGATGTGACTGTAGGGAAGGGGACATTAGAGTGTAAGCTCCTCTGGTGAAGAGACTGATGTGACTGTGGGGGGAGGGGATATTAGAGTGTAAGCTCCTCTGGTGAAGAGACTGATGTGACTGGCTCTGTGCAGCACTGCGGTATATGTTGGAGTTCTAATCAATGAATGTTTCCTCCATGATCTGTGTACACATTATACCGTGTGGCTGTGTATACCTTGCACACAGAATGGATGTAATTAGCGGGCAGTGGAATTCAGGTGAGATCTGTCTATCATGCGGGAAGCCTATAATTTTGATATATTCTAAACCTCACATTAAACATCTCTCTAATTCACATCCCCTGAAAGGGTTTAATTAACTGATTTAAATATGTCCAAGTGGAACGTCTGAGATGGATCTTTGCAGTGAAATGAGAGAAGATTCTCTGTCTATGTGAT
This sequence comes from Staurois parvus, assembly GCF_062004578.1. NCBI lineage: Eukaryota > Metazoa > Chordata > Amphibia > Anura > Ranidae > Staurois > Staurois parvus. The sequence goes on from NW_028317891.1 coordinate 476,859, forward strand.
GTGTCCGGAGATGACTTCCTCGTCATATCTCTGTGTCTTCTCTAGGAGGTATACTGTAATTAAACACGGATATAAATGAAGGAATATTCACCTGTTCTCTTTGCTAGAGCACTGCGTGTATCAAAAACAATTCTCATTTTTTTCTCTTTTTTTTCCTTTTCCCCATCTCAGTGCCGCCGATCCCCTCCAGCCTCTGTAGACGTGCAATCGCTCCCGCGTTGGCTGCACGTCATTGCTCCGGACCGCTTTCTGCCAATACTGGGCCGGGCCGGTGCAATGTGTGTCTGCTTGTAGTCTCCTCCAGAGGTGCGTGTGACGGGTGACAACACAGGAGACAAATGATATTCTCCATCACGACCAACAATGCCACCATCAGTCCCACCCCGCAAGCCAGAGTACTTGGTGTCATCCTAGACTCCAATCTGTCCTTCCAGCCCCAGATCCAATCACTGACAAACTCATGTAGACTCCACCTCCGCAACATCTCCAAAATACGACCGTTCCTAACCCCGGAAACCACTAAGCAACTCATTCACTCCCTCATCATATCACGACTTGTCTACTATAACTCCCTCCTCACTGGCCTACCTCACCGCAGGCTATCCCCGCTTCAGTCTATCCTGAATACTGCGGCCAGACTCATTCACCTTTCCAACCGCTCCGTACCCGCCACTCCTCTCTGCCAATCCCTCCACTGACCTCCACCCTCTCTGCCAATCCCTCCACTGGCTTCCGATTGCCCAATGGATCAAATTCAAAATGCTAACACTGATGTACAAAGCCGTCCACCATACTGCCCCGAACTACTGATATCCTGATATCCAAATACCACCCAAAACGTACTCTCCGCTCATCACAAGACCTCCTACTCTCTAGTTCCCTGGTCTCCTCCTCCCGTGCCCATCTCCAGGACTTCTCCAGGGCTTCCCCCATCCTCTGGAACTCCCTACCCCAATCCATCAGACTGTCACCTACCCTCCTCACCTTTAGGCGCACCCTGAAAACCCATCTCTTCAGGGAAGCCTACCCCACCCCCTGCTAATTGCCGATCTCCTCCACTCCTCCTACCACTCCATCCCCCACAGCTTTTCCTCCTGTACCACCATCCCCTCCCTCCTAGATTGTAAGCTCCAAAGAGCAGGGCCCTCAATCCCCTCATGTATCGCATTGTATTGTCATTGTACTGTCTCATGTATTGTCTCCCATTGCAATGTACAGCAATGAGCAAACTGTTGGCACTTTATAAATACTGTATAATAATAATAAATAATAATAATAAACTGTTGTCACTCCATACCAGGAAGCTCCTGAACAAGGATGCAGCCAAGGAACAAGGTCGCCAGATATTATTTTAATGAAAGCTGCAGCTTCTCGCGCATTAGAAGCTGCAGCAAGTCAGATAGAGCTCCACCTCATTTCCTGGCTGGAGGACGTCCAGCGTCATTTTGCATTTTCCTCCCCCAGCCTGACTGTCTTTGGCTCCACCCCTTTTTTTCATTGGATTTCAGTTCTTTCAATCATAGAAGATCACATGTGGGCCTTACCTAGATGCAAATACAGCCTGCTTGGGAACGGCCACTCCTCCAAATTGACATCCTCCCATCAAGGCATTTTGATACTTGCATAATTCCCCCCAAAGGCCTGCCCACAGCTTACATCAGGACTGAGGGCTCTGCCGAGGAGTACTGAGGCAGGGTGCTATGCAGGGGCAGACTGACAACTCATGGGGATCATGGGGCCCCTGTGTCCTTGCCCAAACTTAAAAAAGCCTGTGAAAAAGGTACTAGGGGCATCTCATGGGGCCCCCTACTGACCCCGGGCCCTCGGGCAATAATAATCTGCATAATCTGCTGATGGCACACTAACCCCATAACCTGCTGATGGCAAACCAACCTCATAACCTGCTGAAGGCAAACCAACCTCATAATCTGCCAATGGCAGACCAACCCCATAGCCTGTAGATGGTAGACCAACCCCATAACCTGTAGATGGTAGACCAACCCCACAACATGAAGAGGGCAGACTAACCCCATAACCTGTAGATGGCAGACCAACCCCATAACCTGCAGATGACAGATTAACCTCTGAACATGCTGATGGCAGACCAACCCCATAACTTGCCGATAGCAGACTGACCCCATAACCTTCAGAGGGCAGACCAACCCCATAACCTGCCAATGGCAGACTAACTCCATAACCTGCAGAGGGCAGACTAACTCCATAACTTGCAGATGACAGACCAACCCCATAACCTGTAGATGGCAGACTAACCCCATAATCTGCAGATGGCAGACCAACTCCATAACCTGTAGATTATTATTATTACTACGAGTTTATATAGCGCCAAAGGGTTTGCTCAGCGCTGTACAATAGGGGGGACAATACATGGCACAGTACAACAACAACAAACAACGTACGAGGGGTAAGAGGGCCCTACTCTTACGAGCTTACAATCTAGGAGGGAGGGGGTAAAGGTACAGTAGGAAGTGGCTGAGGGGGATGAAGTGGTGGGAGGAATGAGGGAGGATGGCCGTTAGGTGAGGGTGGGGTAGGCTTCCCTGAAGAGATGGGTTTTGAGGGAGCGCCTGAATGTGAATAGGGAAGGCGACAGTCTGATGGATTGGGGCAGCGAGTTCCAGAGGATGGGGGAGGACCTGGAGAAGTCCTGCAGTCGTGCATGGGAGGAGGAGACCAGGGAGCAGGATAGAAGGAGGTCCTGTGAGGAGCGAAGGGTACGGGTAGGGTGGTACTTGGTGATCAGGTTGGTGAGGTAGTCAGGGGCAGTGTTGTGAACGGCTTTGTAGATCAGGGTTAGGAGTTTAAATTTGATGCGTTGGGCAATCGGGAGCCAGTGGAGGGAGAGGCAGAGGGGGGTGGCAGAGGTGGAGCGGGTGGTGAGGTGGATGAGTCTGGCAGCTGAGTTCAGGATGGTCTGGAGCAGGGAGAGCCTGCACTTGGGTAGGCCAGTGAGGAGGGAGTTGCAGTAGTCAAGGCGTGAGATGATGAGGGAGTGTACTAGAAGTTTGGTGGTGTCTGGGGTGAGGAAGGAGCGTATCTTGGCAATGTTGCGAAGATGGAGCCTGCATGTGTTTGTGAGTGATTTGACATGCGGTTGGAGGGAGAGGTTCGCGTCAAGAATGACGCCAAGGACTTTGGCTTGCGGGGCGGGAGTGATAGTGGAGTTGTTGGCGATGATGGATAGGATGGGGGGGGGGTGTTGGCAGGGGGAAAGATGAGGAGCTCGGTTTTGGAGAGGTTGAGCTTGAGATGGCAGACGACTAACCCCATAACCTGTAGATGGCAGACTAACCCCATAACCTGTAGATGGCAGACTAACCCCATAACCTGTAGATGGCAGACTAACCCCATAACCTGTAGATGGCAGACTAACCCCATAACCTGTAGATGGCAGACTAACCCTATAACCTGTAGATGGCAGACTAACCCCATAACCTGTAGATGGCAGACTAACCCCATAACCTGTAGATGGCAGACCAACCCCATAACCTGTAGATGGCAGACTAACCCTATAACCTGTAGATGGCAGACTAACCCCATAACCTGTAGATGGCAGACTAACCCCATTACGTACAGATGGCAGACTAACCCCATAACCTGCAGAGGGCAGACTAACCCCATAACCTGTAGATGGCAGACTAACCCCATAACCTGTAGATGGCAGACCAACCCCATAACCTGTAGATGGCAGACCAACCCCATAACCTGTAGATGGCAGACCAACCCCATAACCTGTAGATGGCAGACCAACCCCATAACCTGTAGATGGCAGACTAACCCCATAACCTGTAGATGGCAGACCAACCCCATAACCTGTAGATGGCAGACTAACCCCATAACCTGTAGATGGCAGACTAACCCCATAACCTGTAGATGGCAGACTAACCCCATTACGTACAGATGGCAGACTAACCCCATAACCTGCAGAGGGCAGACTAACCAAAAAACCTGCAGATGGCAGACCAACCTCATATCCTGCAGATGGCAGACCAACCCCATTACGCACAGGTGGCAGACTAACCCCATAACCCAGGGGTGTCAAACTGGTGGCCCTCCAGCTGTTGCAAAACTACAAGTCCCATCATGCCTCTGCCTTTGGGAGTCATGCTTGTAACTGTCAGTCTTGCAATGCCTTATGGGACTTGTAGTTTGGCAGCAGCTGGAGGGCCGCCAGTTTGACACCCGTGCTTAACCTGTGGGGAGTGGAATAGTAGGCGACATCTAGTGGCCGGAGGGTGAACTGACACCACTTGCAGACAATACACCTGTCCTCCTAAGCGTGGCTCCACGTGCTGATCACAGGCTCTGGTGATAATAATTATATTATAGCTCAGCCAGTACTGCAGCTTTACATTGAGGGATTGATTTCGGGAGCTCCCCGAGCAGGAAACAAACACAACCAGATAAGCGGGGAGTTAAATCTGGCGCACAAACCTCTCTCTGGGATTATCTGTACTATCAAGATAGGAAAAGTTTGCAGATGCTCCTGTCTCTCCAGAGGAATACACGCTTGCATTTTAATATTCTCAGCAGCTGGTTCCCTTTGAATACCATTGGGATGATTCAGCCACCCACCAGATCCAACAGCAGCAGCATGTGCAGAGCGAGAGAATTTCCAGCCCCGTCTGTAAAAGCCATCGGAAAGTCCCTGCAGTGATTCCGAGTGATCAGGACAAGGGAGACCGGTCTGTGTGCAGTGCCAAAGGCCACCACTAGGAGTCCCATCAAAAATAAAGATGACTCGGATTCTAATGTAGATTCTCCAACATGACCCACTAATAGGACTAATGCAAGATTTACCGAGCTGCTAATATGTCATGTACTATGTCTGGGCATGTATGAGAAACTCTACAAATGGAAGGCTGGAGTTATATTGGATATTACTCCGGTTTCCTCCCACACTCCAAAGACATGCTGGGAGTTTAATTGGCTCCTGTCTAAATTGGCCCTAATATGTGTATGTATGACTGTGAGTGAGGGACCTTAGATTGTACACCCCTTGAGGGTTAGGGACCTTAGATCGTACGCCCCTTGAGGGTTAGGGACCTTAGATCGTACGCCCCTTGAGGGTTAGGAACCTCAGATTGTACGCCCCTTGAGGGTTAGGAACCTCAGATTGTACGCCCCTTGAGGGTTAGGGACCTCAGATTGTACGCCCCTGGAGGGTTAGGGACCTTAGATTGTACGCCCCTGGAGGGTTAGGGACCTTAGATTGTACGCCCCTTGAGGGTTAGGGACCTTAGATCGTACGCCCCTTGAGGGTTAGGGACCTTAGATCGTACGCCCCTTGAGGGTTAGGGGCCTTAGATTGTACGCCCCTGGAGGGTTAGGGACCTTAGATTGTACGCCCCTTGAGGGTTAGGGACCTTAGATTGTACGCCCCTTGAGGGTTAGGGACCTTAGATTGTACACCCCTTGAGGGTTAGGGGCCTTAGATTGTACGCCCCTTGAGGGTTAGGGACCGTAGATTGTACGCCCCTTGAGGGTTAGGGGCCTTAGATTGTACGCCCCTTGAGGGTTAGGGACTGATGTGAATGTACAATATATACGCAAAGTGCTGCGTAAATTGACGGCGCTATATAAGTACCTGAAATAAATAAATAAATATTTAAACCCAATAACAAAAATGTAATATATTGCACCTTACCAGTCCATAGAGGTGGTGGCTGCATTAGTTCTTTTTTTTAAGAACATTTTCTGCAAGTACTGAAATATATCTGTTGATCCTGACAGAAAAGACAGCATTCTTGCCACTTCCTATGCACTGCACTGAAATCACAAACAGTACTGTTCCTAGTTATCTTCTATAGGCTAAAAGAACACCAACTCCCTATGTGATAAAGATGAAAAGGTGCAAGGTGCAAGGTGCAAGGTGTTTGTAGTCCAAATCAGGAGAACTGCCTAGGGTGACAACTTTCTTCATAGATACAGTGCAGTCACTGAGCGTTGCCACCATAGGACAGGAATTGAGTAACTGTCAGATTCAAAATAAATGAAAGAAAAAAATCAAGTAAGGGGGATTGAAAATAAAAGATGTGGAAAGGAAAAACAAATAAAAGGGAAGGAGAGGAGAGGAAAATAAAAAGGAAATGGAGAGGAAGGTAAAGAAAAAGGAAAGAGGAAGGGAAGGAAAAGAAAAAGGAAAAAAGAAAGGAAAGGAAAAGGAAAGGGATATGAAAGGGAAAAGAGAGGAAAGGGATATGGAAGGGAAAAGAGAGGAAAGGAAAGAAAGGAAAAAGGAAACGAAAGGGAAAGGAAAATGAAGAAAAGAAAACGAAAAAGAACATGAAAAAGAAAAGAAAACGAAAGAGAAAGTGAAAGAGAAAGATGAAAAGGTATAAAGATGAGAAGAGGGCAATGTGAAAACGAAAAGGAAGGGAAAGGGAGGAGAGGAAAAGGGAAAAGGAAAGGAAAAGAAAAGGAAAAAAAAAAGAAAAAGGAAAAGGGAAAGCAAGGAAAGGAAAGGAAAGGGAAAGGAAAGAAAAGAAAAAGGATATGGAAGGGAAAGGAGAGTAAAGGAAAGAAAAAACGAAAGGGAAAGAAAAAGGAAATGAAGGGGAAAGGAAAATGAATAGAAGAAAAGAAAACGAAAAAGAAAAGAAAATGAAGGAGAAAGCGAAAAAGAAAGATGAAAAGGTATAAAGATGAGAAGAGGGCAATGTGAAAATGAAAAGGAAGGGAAAGGAAGGAGAGGAGAGAAGCGGAGAGGAAAAGGGAAAATGGCAGCATGACATTGGACCATGCCTATGTTATTAGCTACCATTGGGAGCCTGTATGACAGGGTGACAACACAGGAGAACATTTGTAGGATGAGGACAGAGAGTTGTCACCAGGGGCGGACTGACCATTTGGAAACTCGGGCACTGCCCGAGGACCCGGGGTCAGTAGGGGGCCCCATGAGATGCCCCTGGTACCTTTTTCATAGTCTTTTTGGAGTTTGGGCAAGGACAGAGGGGCCCCATGATCCCCTATTGCCTGGGGGCCCCATGAATTGTCAGTCCGCCCCTGGTTGTCACCTTGTTATAGTGGGCTGGCTGTTGGGAGGAGTTATGTAAATATCAGAATGCCTTAACGGGTGGATGTCGGTCTGGAGGAGTGGGTGTTCTTAGGCGAGTTACTTCAGCAATGGCAGCATGATATTGGACCATGCCTATGTTATTAGCTACTTGTAGTCCCTATCGGGAGGCTTTGTGACAGGGTGACAACGCAGAAGGACATTTGTAAGATGAGGGCAGAGAGTTGTCATCTTGTTACAGTGGGCTGGCTGTTGGGAGGAGTTATGCAAATATCAGAATGCCTTGATAGGTGGATGTTGGCCTGGAGGAATGGGTGTTCTTAGGCGAGTTACTCCAGCAATGGCAGCATGACATTGGACCATGCCTATGTTATTAGCTACTTGTAGTCCCTATCGGGTGACCTTGAGACAGGGTGACAACGCAGGAGGATATTTGTAAGATGAGGACAGAGAGTTGTCACCTTGTTACAGTGGGCTGGTTGTTGGGAGGAGTTATGCAACTATCAAAATGCCTTGGTGGGTGGATGTTGGCCCGGAGGAGTGGGTGTTCTTAGTTGAGTTACTCCAGCGATGGCAGCATAACATTGGACCATGCCTATGCTATTAGCTACTTGTAATCCCTATCGGGAGGCCTTGAGACAGGGTGACAACGCAGGAGGACATTTGTAAAATGAGGACAGAGAGTTGTCACCTTGTTAAAGTGGGCTGGCTGTTGGGAGGAGTTATGCAAATATCAGAATGCCTTGGTGGGTGGATGTTGGCCTGCAGGAGTGGGTGTTCTTAGGCGAGTTACTCCAGCAATGGCAGCATAACATTGGACCATGCCTATGGTATTAGCTACTTGTAGTCCCTATTGGGTGGCCTTGAGACAGGGTGACAACGCAGGAGAACATTTGTGAGCCAGACAGAGCATTGTCACCCTGTCACACGAAGTGCTCGAACAAGGACCTTTATGGCAGAATCACCAGGATTTAAATGAAAGCTGTATATTTGTGATCAAAGTGCGAAGTTATATATTCGTTCCCACATGGTATTCCAATTATTTCCAGCCTAGTCCTATAATTCTGAACTGTCTTGTAGTTTGTAAACTTACTTTGTGAAGATCCCCACTTTGAGTTCTGTGACATGGAGTCACTATTAGACGTATGCGGTTCGTTTCATTCTGAATCGAAATTCGGACAAATTTTTCATTATTCGAAAATTTTGATGTATCCGAATTTTTGAATTACAATAGTAACAAATTTCAGCAAATCCAAAATAACGAAGCAAAATTTCAAATCAAATTCGAATTAAAAAACAAATTCAAATTTGAAAATGAAATTGAATTTGAAACAAGTTCAAAATATAAACATATTGCTGATTTCCTTCAAAGAATGTGCGTATTAGTGTTAGAAAATAGCTGTCTTCCAAAATTCGAATTTAAAAGAGAATACGATAAAACAATAGAATAGAATAGAATAGAATAGAATACAGTATAACAGATTGGAATAGAATAGAATAAAAAAAGACTATAGCCATCTTCAAAAATTCGAATTTCGAAAAGAATAGAATAGAGTAAAACAGAATATAATAGAATATTAAATAAAAGAATAAAATACAATAGGATAGAAAATAAAGAAATATAACAGAACAGAAAATAAAAGAATTGAACAGGAAAGAAGAGACTGAAAAACTGAATAGAATAGAAAATAGAAGAATAAAAAAATAGAATAGAAAATAAAAAAAGACTATAGCCATCTTCTAAAATTCGAATTTCGACAAGAATAGAATAGAGTAAAACAGAATATAATAGAATAGAAAATAAAAGAATTGAACAGTAAAGAAGAGACAGAAAATCTGAATAGAATAGAAAATAAAGGAATAGAATTGAAAAGAATAAAGTAGAATAGAAAAGAATAGAATATAGCATAAAAGAATTGAACAGTAAAGAAGAGACTGTAAAACAGAATAGAATAGAAAATAAAAGAATTTAAAAAAATAGAATAGAAAATAAAGAAATATAATATAATATAAAATAAAAGAATTGAACAGTAAAGAAGAGACTGAAAAACTGAATAGAATAGAAAAAAAGAATAAAAAAAATAGAAAATAAAGGAATAGAATTGAAAAGAATAAAGTAGAATAGAAAAGAAAAATAGAAAATAAAAGAATTGAACAGTAAAGAAGAGGCTGAAAAACTGAATAGAATAGAAAATAAAAGAATTAAAACAAATAGAAAATAAAGGAATAGAACTGAAAAGAATAAAGTAGAATAGAAAAAAATAGAATAGCAAATAAAAGAATTGAACAGTAAAGAAGAGACTATAAAACAGAATAGAAAATAAAAGTACTTAAACAAATAGAATAGAAAAGAAAGGAATAGAATTGAAAAGAATAAAGCTGAATAGAATAGAAAATAAGAGAATAGAATAGCAAAGAATAGAGTAAAACAGTAGAGAAAATAAAAGAATAGAATAAAATAGAATATAAAATAAGGGCATAGAAAAGAATAGAGTAGAACAGAAAATAAAAGAATAGAATAAAAAAAAGATTAGAATAGATTAAAATAGACTATAGCTGCCTTCCAGAATTCGAATTTCAAGTAAAATAGAATAAAACAGAATAGAATAGAAAATAATATAGTAAAACAGAACAGAATAGAAGCGGAAATAAAAGAATAGAAAATAAAGGAATAAAATAAAATAGAATAGAAAATAAAGGAATAGACTAGAAAATAAAATGGATAGAACAGAAAATAAAAGAATAGAACAGTGTAGAAAAAAACAATAGAATAAAATAGAAAGGATATAACCATCATTTTGAATAAAAGAAGGTCAAATTTGAAGGCCGATTCAATACTTTTTGACTTGGTTGATTGAATTTTGAAGTTGAATTAAATGTTAATGCTGATGAGATTCGGGGGATTGGGTTTACCTTTACTGGAACGGCACTGCAGATTGCCACGGGGGCTGTGATTGGCTCATAGCTGTGCCCGCCTCTCTCTCAACAGCAGTCCAGGGCCTCCAGGAAGCTGATATAAGTGCAGTTTCGGACTGTTATACTAGCCGTAATAAATCGTGTATTTTCATTTTTCATTTTTAGAAACATAACTGTGTTTAATGGTGATCTTCGATGTCTTCCTGAACATCGGGTTCAAATGTCAGGTGACTTTACCCAGAAAGACAGAGGATTTCACTCACCTTATTAGTGGAAATCTTTACAAGATGAAGGTCAGACTTTTAGGGTACCAAAATACAATTTTATACAGCAACAGATATTTTTCTGTAACTGCAAAATATGATCCAAACTAAATTCAGCATCCATCTATAAAGTGCAAATACACCTCTCTGGGAACGCAAGTTTGCAGCTTTTTTACGATCCCAAACGCAGGGTGCAAATACAGATTTAAATGCTCTCATGAGTGTGGGCTCACCAGCCAACGTGTTACTGCATTCAGAGGCGTAAAAATAAGACTTTTTTTATCGCATTTAGAAGCACTTAAGTCTCTCTTTCTTATTTTTTTCCTTTCTTCTAAATGCCAGTTACACACTTCCTGTGAACTATTCCATGCCAAGTGATCCTTTATTCTATTGACAGCTGATCTTCCCAAATTGCCAACTGTGTGGCCGGCTCAGTGACGGGGCTGCGTGTTTTCACACACTAGTAAGCAGCAAAGGCAGAGATTTCATTCACGGCGACTGAGGAAGAATTTCACTGGCCGGGAGGAGAGACGTTCGCTCCTCGGGGGGGTCACCGGCAGGGATGCACCAATATCGGGATCGGCGCTGATCCTGAGTATTGTCACTAGGACAGGGAGGGGCCGGGGAACCCACTATAATAGAGACAATGTGAGAACAATCTGGAAGGGTGCTAAAACATATGATACAAAAACCAAGGAAAAAAAGACTAACCTCAAAAACATATTTATTCATGAAAAACATTAAACATTGCATTGGGGACCTGGTGACCAATCGTGATGGCCCCCCACCCCCGGCATGGAGGGAACCTCCCACAACAGGCACTCACCGATGGTGCCCAAATGTCCCCTGTGTGCCCACAGTCTCTTCTTTACTGTTCAATTCTTTTATTTTCTATTCTATTTTTTTCTTTTCTATTCTACTTTATTCTTTTCAGTTCTATTCCTTAATTTTCTATCCTATTGTATTCTATTATTTTATTTAACATTCTATTATATTCTGTTTTACTCTGTTCTATTCTTTTCGAAATTTGAATTTTAGAAGATGGCTGTAGTCTTTTTTTATTTTCTGTTCTATTTTTTTATTCTTTTATTTTCTATTCTATTCTGTTTTACAGTCTATTCTTTACTGTTCAATTCTTTTATTTTCTATTCCATTTTTTTCTTTTCTATTCTACTTTATTCTTTTCAATTCTATTCCTTTATTTTCTATTCTATTTTTTATTCTTTTTTTTATATTCTATTCTGTTTTACAGTCTCTTCTTTACTGTTCAATTCTTTTATTTTCTATTCTATTATATTCTGTTTTACTCTGTTCTATTCTTTTCGAAATTCCAATTTTAGAAGATGGCTATAGTCTTTTTTTATTTTCTATTCTATTTTTGTATTCTTTTATTTTCTATTCTGTTTTACAGTCTCTTCTTTACTGTCCAATTCTTTTATTTTCAATTCTATTCCTTTATTTTCCATTCTATTGTTTTATTCTTTTTTTTCAATTCTATTGTTTTATTCTTCTTTTTCTATTCTATTCTGTTTTACAGTCTCTTCTTTACTGTTCAATTCTTTTATTTTCTATTCTATTCTATTTCTTTATTTTATATCCTATTGTATTCTATTCTTTTATTTAATATTCTATTATATTCTGTTTTACTCTGTTATATTCTTTTCGAAATTCGAATTTTAGAAGATGGCTGTAGTCTTTTTTTATTTTCTGTTCTATTTTTTTATTCTTTTATTTTCTATTCTATTCTGTTTTACAGTCTATTCTTTACTGTTCAATTCTTTTATTTTCTATTCTATTTTTTTCTTTTCTATTCTACTTTATTCTTTTCAATTCTATTCCTTTATTTTCTATTCTATTGTTTTATTCTTTTTTTTCTATTCTATTCTGTTTTACAGTCTCTTCTTTACTGTTCAATTCTTTTATTTTCTATTCTATTATATTCTGTTTTACTCTGTTCTATTCTTTTCGAAATTCCAATTTTAGAAGATGGCTATAGTCTTTTTTTATTTTCTATTCTATTTTTGTATTCTTTTATTTTCTATTCTGTTTTACAGTCTCTTCTTTACTGTCCAATTCTTTTATTTTCAATTCTATTCCTTTATTTTCTATTCTATTGTTTTATTCTTTTTTTTCAATTCTATTGTTTTATTCTTCTTTTTCTATTCTATTCTGTTTTACAGTCTCTTCTTTACTGTTCAATTCTTTTATTTTCTATTCTATTCTATTTCTTTATTTTATATCCTATTGTATTCTATTCTTTTATTTAATATTCTATTATATTCTGTTTTACTCTGTTATATTCTTTTCGAAATTCGAATTTTAGAAGATGGCTGTAGTCTTTTTTTATTTTCTGTTCTATTTTTTTATTCTTTTATTTTCTATTCTATTCTGTTTTACAGTCTATTCTTTACTGTTCAATTCTTTTATTTTCTATTCTATTTTTTTCTTTTCTATTCTACTTTATTCTTTTCAATTCTATTCCTTTATTTTCTATTCTATTGTTTTATTCTTTTTTTTCTATTCTATTCTGTTTTACAGTCTCTTCTTTACTGTTCAATTCTTTTATTTTCTATTCTATTTTTTTCTTTTCAATTCTATTCCTTTATTTTCTATCCTATTGTATTCTATTAATTTATTTAACATTCTATTATATTCTGTTTTACTCTGTTCTATTCTTTTCGAAATTCGAATTTTAGAAGATGGCTGTAGTCTTTTTTTATTTTCTGTTCTATTTTTTTATTCTTTTATTTTCTATTCTATTCTGTTTTACAGTCTATTCTTTACTGTTCAATTCTTTTGTTTTCTATTCCATTTTTTTCTTTTCTATTCTACTTTATTCTTTTCAATTCTATTCCTTTATTTTCTATTCTATTTTTTATTCTTTTTTTTATATTCTATTCTGTTTTACAGTCTCTTCTTTACTGTTCAATTCTTTTATTTTCTATTCTATTATATTCTGTTTTACTCTGTTCTATTCTTTTCGAAATTCCAATTTTAGAAGATGGCTATAGTCTTTTTTTATTTTCTATTCTATTTTTGTATTCTTTTATTTTCTATTCTGTTTTACAGTCTCTTCTTTACTGTCCAATTCTTTTATTTTCAATTATATTCCTTTATTTTCTATTCTATTGTTTTATTCTTTTTTTTTCAATTCTATTGTTTTATTCTTCTTTTTCTATTCTATTCTGTTTTACAGTCTCTTCTTTACTGTTCAATTCTTTTATTTTCTATTCTATTCTATTTCTTTATTTTATATCCTATTGTATTCTATTCTTTTATTTAATATTCTATTATATTCTGTTTTACTCTGTTCTATTCTTTTCGAAATTCGAATTTTAGAAGATGGCTGTAGTCTTTTTTTATTTTCTATTCTATTTTTTATTCTTTTATTTTCTATTCTATTCTGTTTTACAGTCTTCGTTAATTTGGATTTGCTTAAATTTGTTACTATTGTCATTCAGAAATTGGGATATATCCAAATTTTCGAATAATGAAAAATTTGTCCGAATTTCGATTCAGAAAGAAACGAACCGCACACGTCTAATAGTGATTCCATGTCACAGAACTCAGAGTGGGGATCTTCACAAAGTCAGTTTACAAACTGCAAGACAGTTCAGAATTGTAGGACTAGGCTGGAAATAATTGCCCAATGGGGACCCAACCCACCCTTCTACCACCATGGGCACTTGTTTTCCTATCACATTTCACAGATGCTTGACTGGATTGAGTTCTTGAGAATTTGGAGGCTATGTCAACACCTCAAACTCTTTGTTGTGCTCCTCAAACCATTCATTTTGCAGTGAGGAAGAGTGCATTCTCCTGCTGAAAGAGGCCGCTGCTATCAGTAAATGCTGTTTCCATGAAGGGGTGTATTTGGTCACCAACAATGGTTAGGTAGGTGGTATGTCTCAAGTAACATCCACATGAATGGCAGGACCCACGTTTTCCCACCAGAACATCGCCCAAAGCCTCACACTGCCTCCACCGGCTTGCCTTCTTCCCATACTGCATCCTGGTGCCACCTCTTCCCCAGGTAGGTGACGCACACACACCCGGCCATCCATATGATGTAAAATAATCGTGATCCATCAGAGCAGGCCACCTTCTTCCATTTCTCCGTGGTCCAGTTCCGATGCTCACATCCCCATTGTAGGTGCTTGAGCACCCTGACCGGTCTGCGGCTACACAGCCCCATACACAACAAGCTGCGATGTTCATTTTGTTCTGTTTTCAACAAATCAACTTCAGGAACAATATGTTCACTTGCTGCCTAATACTGTAAATCCCACTGAGATGCCACTGTAACCAATGCTATTCACATAACCTTTCAGTGGTCACAAAGTTATGGAGGTGCGAAAAAACGAAACCCTGTAGGTGAACAAAACACATGCAAGTGCAAAACACCAACACAAAAAAGTGTACTCGGGGTGCGCTTCTGTCCACCCCCCAAAGAGGTCCTCTACCCTGCTCCGTTGGGGCGCAAGGATCCTGACAGGGACAAAGAGTTTCCAACATGGTCCACCTAGCCAAAAGGCCTGGCGGACCGCTTTCCTTCTGGCTAACCGAAGCAGACCACCAAGTATTAGGTCAGGGAGCTCTCCCGAAGACAGATCCCCCAGGAACAGGGGAGGAAGGAACCTAAGGGCCACACATTCTCCCTGTAGACTTCAGGGCAGGCCCAAGGACCCACACCCTCCATCCAAGTGAGAAAATAAAACACACATTGTGACAGGAGTCACTTTGGGTGGGGGGCCCATGGAACACAGCCCCATTTAGAGAGGTGGGGAGACCCCTGTCTCAGCTCCCCATATCCCTCGTATGTGTAAGTCACCCTGTGCCTGTTAGGGGTCCTGATCCTGTTAGGGGTGCAGGGTGGAATGTCCTGCTATTATGTAGACATGTATAGGTGGGGGTTGTTCATTGTTTAATGCCATGTTGTTGTCCCATTGTTCTATTGTGTGTCTTGCTTGGGAGCAAACTATTATGGGATGTATGTATTTGTGTATTGGCTTGGTGGGGGGTGTCTGCTGATGTGTCTCTTGTTAGTAATTGTATTGCCCCGCCCTGTGTCTTGTATCTGTGTTAAAATAAAGCAGTCTATCTCCTGGAATCCTTCAAGTCTGGTGCTGTCTCGTCTTGTATGGTCAGCGGTGGTGTCCGTGGATCTGTGTTTGGACAGGGAAGCGGGAGTCTAACGGAAATACCCTAGTGCAGTCGGGGTCCGGTTCCGTTACACACATAATAAACAGGTATCAAAACAGTGGAGGAAAAAATAAGTAAAGTGGCCATGCAATAAATCACTGGCTAGGCCTGAGGCCTGTAGCAAAAAAATTGCCCTGGACTTAGCCTAAAGGCCTAGCCCTAACAGGAGCAGTGCAGACAAAGTATTTGGAACAGTGACCATGTGCACTTTTCACACGTGGGATCCCATCCCCATTGGTTACTAAGAGTACCCCTGGGGTGACCACTCCCAGGGGGCACTGCTTCGCAGACTTTCTGCCTCCCTGGCTTCTGGCCAGACAAGGTAGACCCATTTGAATCAGGAGGAACTGGGCCCATCTGGTTTTCTTGGGGGAATTACTCCTGTGCCCTAACTGCCTGTGTGCGCCCCGTTTTCTCTTCCAGCTGGTACTAACCTCCAGAGCCCCCCATCATACCAGCAGGGGTACTGTACAGCCAGCCATCCTCACCAAAAGGCAAGAATGATGGTGGAGCACCCCTACTGGACACTGATAAGACCAGATACTACACTTGATCTTAGCCAAAAGGCCGAGAAGCGATATTGGTGTCATTGAGCCTGCAGAGGCAATAAACTTCAGTACATTCTTTGGACACCCTGAGTTGTGTGCAGTCTGTACTCATGTGACACCACGTATTGAGAGCCACCGGACAAATATCCACAACAGAATGAGTGAAATTCAAAGTTTTCAAATCTCCAGGACTAGAGATGTGAAAACTTTTTATGCGTCATGCCTTTTTTTTTATAGGGGGAGACTGGTTGTTAAATACAAAACTCTGCCCTAAGATGCACCAAAAATGCATGTGAATGCCTTTTTCATGTGCTCCTATTGAAATCTATGGGGCCAACAGTGCATTATGCTGCACCAAAAGAAGAATCTGCACCAGGGGCGGACTGACCATTTGGAAACTCGGGCACTGCCCGAGGGCCCGGGTCAGTAGTGGGCTCCATGGGATGCCCCTGGTACCTTTTTCATAGGCTTTTTGGAGTTTGGGCAAGGACACAGGGGCCCCATGGACTGGGATGCCGTCTCAGAAATCACACAATCATGTAAATCATGGTGCCTGTTACAATATAGCAGTCTGATCACTGGGACAGGGAAGACTGAGGAAATGGTTCCTCCTGCCTGCAGCAGACTGATTACATCATCTCAGCCTAGGTGAAGTCACTGGACTAGACCTTAAGGATAGCATAAAGATGGAGCTTTTTTTTTTATTGTACTTTTATCCTAGGTTGTGGCATGCCATACATTTATAATGCAGAAAGTCAAACAACTGAGAGCTCCACTATAAGGCAGGTCATGGTGATTCTCTACGCAATGCAGGCAGATCATGGCAGGTGGGAGGGGCCGGCAGGGTGCTGTACATAGCTTCCTGAAATCATCATAGCACCAGGGGCGGACTGATCATTTGGAAACTCGGGCACTGCCCGAGGGCCCGGGGTCAGTAGGGGGCCCCATGAGATGTCCCTGGTACCTTTTTCATAGGCTTTTTTGAGTTTGGGCAAGGACACAGGGGCCCCATGATCCCCTATTGCCCGGGGGCCCCATGAGTTGTCAGTCCGCCCCTGATCTGCACATATGCAAAAACTGGGCTACACCATGTTGCATAGATGTGAACAAACACCACACAGAATAATGTGAATTCCACTCTTGTGCATTGCAGCACTTACATTGTTTCATTCTCTTTGTGAACTACGTATCTCCTCCCCTCTAGGAAGAGGAGGAGAGGGGGGCTTTTTGTATTCCTGTACTTGGTTGACAACATGTACTTCCATAGATACAGTACCGTGAGGTTGTCATTCAAGGACAGGAAGTGTATTGCAAACAGGATCATTAGCTGAAAATAAAGGGGAAAAAAAAGAAATCAAATGAATCCACCACATCCAAGGAATGGTCAAATGCAATATATTATATATATTTTTTCTTGGGTTTTGATACACTTTTAACTCATTTACCACCCCGCATAATAGGTCATTCCCTAATGACCTGGCTAAGAAAGACCCTCCTTCCCTCTTCGAGATGAAAAGAAACAAAATTGCCCACGAAGACTCCTGGGATGTATAACATCATGTTGCCCCAGGCCAAAACCCAGTAAGTAACTGAAGAAATGTACTGTGAAAGAACATAGTTTAAAACTAATAAACAGTATATTATACCTTCTTATATATTTACTAATGCTAGCAGCATAAGGATTAAAAATAGTTCATGTTGATTGGAAAAGTTTAGTTCCGCTTTACCCAATATACCCATATAATACACCGTTCTTAAAAAGGTCCATATTATAAAGTTGAGTGCAACTGAAAAGTCTGCTACGCTACACAGTACATCCAGAATTTGTAATTGTGCCTAAGTAGTACATTGGAATAATGTAGCTTTTGCCTC
Source organism: Staurois parvus (assembly GCF_062004578.1). Taxonomy (NCBI): domain Eukaryota; kingdom Metazoa; phylum Chordata; class Amphibia; order Anura; family Ranidae; genus Staurois; species Staurois parvus. Next base: position 494,693 of record NW_028317891.1, read on the forward strand.
CTGAAAATTAGCAGTGCATTTTCTATGCCTTGGCGCTCCTGTGCCTTAAGTGCCGCAGGTATATATCTGCAGTTCGAGATCATCTAAGGCAGAGGTTTCCAAACTTTCTAAACCAGTTTACTCTCCTTCAGACTTTAGGGGGGCCAGACTGTGGGCAGCAGGAGTAGAAAATGTCCTGGGGTCACTAAGAGTAAAGAGTGCCCCATTATTGGTATCAGTGGGAGTAAAGAGTGCCCCATGTTAGGTATCGGTGGGAGGAAATGGTGCCCCATTTTAGGTATCAGTGGGAGCAAAGCGTGCCCTATCTTAAGTATCATGGAAGTAAAGAGTGCCCTATCTTAGGTATTAGTGGGAGTAAAGAGTGCCCCATCATTGGTATCAGTGGGAGGAATAGTGCCCCATCGTTGGTATCAGTGGGAGGAATAGTGCCCCATCATTGGTGTCAGTGGGAAGAATAGTGTCCCATCATTGGTATCAGTGGGAAGAATAGTGTCCCATCATTGGTGTCAGTGGGAGGAATAGTGCCTCATCATTGGTATCAGTGGTAGGAATAGTGCCCCATCATTGGTATCAGTGGGGGGAATAGTGCCCCATCATTGGTATCAGTGGGAGGAATAGTGCCCCTCATTGGTGTCAGTGGGAGGAATAGTGCCCCATCATTGGTATCAGTGGGAGGAATAGTGCCCCATCATTGGTATCAGTGGGAGGAATAGTGTCCCTCATTGGTGTCAGTGGGAGGAATAGTGCCCCATCATTAGTATCAGTGGGAGGAATAGTGCCCCATCATTAGTGTCAGTGGGAGGAATAGTGCCCCATCATTGGTGTCAGTGTGAGTAAAGAGTGCCCTATCATTGGTATCAGTGGGAGTAAAGAGTGCCCTTTCATTGATGACAATGGGAGTAAAAAGTGTCCCATCTTTGATATCGGTGGGAGTAAAGAGTGCCTTATCATTAGTATCAATGGGAGTAAAGAGTGCCTAATTATTGGTATCAATTGTAGAAAAGAATGCCCTATCATTGGTATCAGTGTGAGTAAAGAGTGCCCCATCATTGGTATCAGTGGGAGTAAAGAGTGCCCTTTCATTGATGATAATGGGATTAAAGAGTGTCCCATCTTTGATATCGGTGGGAGTAAAGAGTGCCTTATCATTGGTATCAATGGGAGTAAAGAATGCCCCATCTTTGGGTATTAAGGGGAAGGAATAGTGCCCTATCTTTGGTACCTGTGGGAGTAAAGAATGCCCTATAATTAGTATCAATGGGAGTAAAGAGTGCCCCATCTTTTGGTATTAGGGGGAGGAATAGTCCCCCAAGGACCAGAAAAAGGCAAGCAAAGGGCCACATCCAGTCCTTGGGCCACAGTTTAGAGACCCCTGATCTAAGGCAATACTGCGTCTGAAAGCAAGCCCTACCAGATTCAGAGTGAAATTTATTTATGTTACTCCTGTGCTGCTCACTGTTCTCCTTGATGGAGAGGAAGCTGTTCCTGAGGACCTGCAGTGCAAGGATCTCCCCACTTTTTCTTCATTTATTCTGTAGATATAAAGCTTCTTCAACCCATTCTGCTTCTTCTTAAACTTTCAATATTCCAGTCATCAGGCTGGCTGCTTTGACATGAAGAAGCAAAGCCCTGCTCCTGTACCTAGAGGGCCGCTTCTACACAGAGACACAGTGCAGACAAAGGCATGGTAACTCAGTAATGGAGAATTGATCAGCAGCACGGAGACCCCAAGCAATGCAAATGGCTACTCTTTGTCCTCTGCCCTTTTGGGGTACCCAAAAGCTTCCACAATTCAGGTCTTCTTTAGCATATGGTCCTACAAGAGATTCTTGACAGGGGAATACTGCGCTGGCATCACATGGTCCTGTTTAATACATCTCAAGATTCTGTTTGCTCTTGCAGTAGATGCTTGGCACTGAGTGTTGCAGCTTAGCTTAATGTTAATAAGTATTCCCTAATTCTTCGGCAGTTCTGTTTTTGCCAACACTATTCCATTCAGCATTTATCTGTCATGGGGCCAGTTTAGTTTGAAAAAGTGGTTAGTAGATGTCTTCAAAGCAAGCATCTGGTTTTTTCCTATTACTTTTTAAATAATTTATCCCAATATACCATAAAATATATTACGAATTATGTTCCTGCTTGTCAATGCTGCAGAGCAAACGTGAAACATGTATGTCCGAGAAAAAACACAGTTTCCCATTACAGGCCTTACCAGTCCCAATGGGCATTTCCACATACTGTAAAGAATATGTGGGGACTGTCAGGAATGGACTCAGCACTGGTGGTGGGACTCACCTGCCGTGTGGGCTGCAGTTCCAGGGCTGACCAGCGGGTGCTCTCAGCAGCCAGAAGCTCACTCCTGTAGTCAGCCAACACCTGGGGCTGATTGCAGGAGGTGTATTTAAGGAATGACCAGGCCTGTGATCAGGGCCTTGGTGTATGTTTCCCATGAGCCCCTGTACCTGGTATCCTGTGTTCCTGCCTCGTTGCTGACCCTGCTTTGATCCTGACCTCTGCTGACCGTCTCCTGTTGAACCCCTGGCTTGCCTGACCATCATTCTGCCTGATCCTCGGTACCGCGCTGCCCGCTACCTGCTGAACCTGGCTTGTGACCCTGACCATTCTCTGCTTGCTCCTCCTGTACCACGCTGCCCGCACGATACCGACCCGGCCTGTCTGACTACGCTTACTTCACCCGACGATCCATCCCGCACGGATCACCTTTAGTAAGTCTGCCTGCCTCTTCCCATCAGACTCCGTTCCTGCACTCCCCTGACAGAACTCTCTACCCCAGCTGGACGCACTCCGGGGTCGAGACCTGGTTCCAGTCTGCACCAAGTCCATCCCCACCATCAGGGGCCCTGGTGAATAGCAGGCTGGGACTTAGACCCCGCGCCCTGAGGAAATCCATGCTGTGGGCTGCTAGAGACACTGTCGGGCGGCACCTGACAGTACCTTGCGGCCTGCCTGACCATTCCACCTCTCCAGCCTGACTACGCCTGTGTTCCTGAAGCCTGCTGCTTCCCTGTGTCAGTCCACACATTTCTGGTCATACCCGGATCCCTAACAGGGACTACTTGCCTGGGAGCATGCAGTAATGTGAGTGATTGGGTTTATTACATATTTGAGAAAGGTCTAACAGGGTTGTGAAGGATCTCATTTATCTATCTCATGGTACATTGAAGAGACAAAACAACCTCTTAACATATGAATGGCCCAACAAAAGGGAAACATCTACAGGTCAAGACTCTCAAAAGTCTTCCTACATCTTAAGGAAAAGGGTCATTCTTCAAGGACAATGAGGTGCACATTTTGGACAGGGAGGACAACTGATTCACAAGAAGCATGAAAAAGGCCATCCATGTCAAACTGGAACAACCATCAGTGCGGCCTTCAACATTATTTGTTTTCCACATATAATGCCATTTTAACATCTCTACAGCAGCAGTTTAACAACAATCCACATCTTCAGCCACCGAGTATCAAGAAAATATTAACACCTACACAGAATTCCTGACACCAAGGATGGAATTATGTAACTAAAATTTTCCTGGTGACATGCACTAATGTGAGTGATTGGGTTTATTACACATTTAGGGTTGTGATGGATCTTGTTTATCTATGTCATGGTACTCTGTATCTATACATCGTAGAGACAAAACAACTTCTTCACAAACGGGGCGGACTGACAACTCATGGGGCCCCCGGGCAATAGGGGATCGTGGAGCCCCTGTGTCCTTGCCCAAACTCAAAAAGCCTATGAAAAAGGTACCAGGGGCATCTCATGGGGCCCCCTACTGACCTCGGGCAGTGCCCGAGTTTCCAAATGGTCAGTCCGCCCCTGTTCACAAATGAATGGCCCAACAGAAGGGCAACGTCTACAGGTCAAGACTCTGAAGTATCTCTACATCTTAAGGAAAAGGGTCATTCTTTTAGGACGGTGGGGTGCACAAGTGATACAGGGAGGACCACTGGTTCACAAGAGCTGTGAAAGAGTTCATCTATGTCAAAGTAAAACAACCATCCCTGAACAGCGGTGGGGCCTTCAACACCATTCATCTTCCACATATAATGCCATTTTAACATCTCTACCACAGCAATTTGACAACAATCCACATCTTCAGCCACCATGTATCAGGAAAATATTAACACCTACATCAAGGATGGAATTGTGCAAATAAAATTTGCCTGGTAGCATGCACTAATGTGAGTGATTGGGTTTACTACACATTTGAGAAGGGTTGGGTAGGGTTGTGAGGGATCTCATTTATCTATTTCAGGGGTGTCAAACTGGCGACCCTCCAGCTGTTGCCAAGCTAAAAGTCCCATAAAGCATTGCAAGGTTGACAGTTACAAGCATAACTCCCAAAGGCATGATGGGACTTGTAGTTTCGCAGCAGCTGGAAGGCCGCTAGTTGACATCTATGTCATGGTACACTGCATATGCACATTGTAGAGACAAAACCATCTCTTCACATATGAATGGCCCAACAGAAGGGCAACATCTTTAGGTCAAGATTCCAGAGTCTTCCTACATGTTATGGAAAAGGGTCATTGGGTCCATCTACGTCAAACTGAAACAACCATTCCTTAACAGAGGTGGGGCTTTCAACACCAGTCCTCTTCCACATATAATGCCATTTTAGCAATGGAGATTTGACAATTCACATCTTCAGCCACTAGGTATTAAGAAAATATAAAAGTGGAAGTTCAGCCAAAACCTCACTAACGGTAAACCTACTCCCAGCCCATTCTAAGCCTAATCTATCTAACCCTGTAAAGAAAGGATTGCTATACTTACCTATTCTGAAGCCGCTCTGGTCCAGTCTTTAGAGGCAGCTTCTGTGTAGAGAGAGAAAGTCAACAACGACCGGGAAAAGAAGAGGAGATGATGTTACACATAGACTTACTGTGGGGCAACCATTGTTGGCTGCCTCTGCTCGCCACAAAAGCCACCGCTGACAGCTCAGCCTGGGATCCGACCAGGGCGGCTTCAGAATAGGCAAGTATAATGATCTCTCCTCTACAGGGTTAGATAGATTAGGCTTAGAGTGGGGCTGGGAGTAGGTTTAGCGATAGTGAGGTTTTGGCTGAACTTCCACCTAAACACCTACAAGGAATTCCTGACATCAAGAATTATTATTATTATTATACAGTATTTATAAAGCGCCGATAGTTTGCTCAGCGCTGTACATTACAAAGGGGGACAGAACATGTGACAGAACAATACCAATACAATGCAAAACATGAGGGGATCGAGGGCCCTGCTCCTTGGAGCTTACAACCTAGGAGGGAGGGGATAGTGGTACAGGAGGAGAAAGATGTGGGGGATGGAGTGGTAGGAAGAGTGGAGGAGGTCGGCAAGTTAGCAGGGGGTGGGGTAGGCTTCCCGGAAGAGATGGGTTTTCAGGGTGCGCCTAAAGGAGAGGAGAGTAGGTGATAATCTGATGGGTTGGGGCAGGGAGTTCCAGAGGATGGGTGACACCCTGGAGAAGTCCTGGAGGTGGGCATGAGAGGAGGAGACCAGGGAACTAGAGAGAAGGAGGTCTTGTGAGGAGTGGAGTGTGCGTGTTGGGTGGTACTTGGATATTAGGTCAGTGATGTAGTTCGGGGCAGTATGGTGGACGGCTTTGTACGTCAGTGTTAGGATTTTGAATTTGATCCGTTGCGCAATCGGAAGCCAGTGGAGGGATTGGCAGAGGGGGGTGGCGGAGATGGAGCGGTTGGAAAGGTGAATGAGTCTGGCAGCCGTATTCAGGATGGACTGAAGCGGGGATAGCCAGCGGCGAGGCAGGCCAGTGAGGAGGGAGTTGCAATAGTCGAGTCGTGATATGATGAGGGAGTGGATGAGCTGTTTAGTGGTTTCTGGGGTTAGGAACGTGCGGATTTTGGCGATGTTGCGGAGGTGGAGTCTGCATGAGTTTGTTAAAGATTGGACTTGGGGCTGGAAGGATAGGGTGGAGTCCAGAATGACACCAAGTACTCTGGCCTGCGGGGCGGGTTTGATGGTGGCATTGTTGGATGTGATGGAGAAGTCAGTGGGGGGTGGGGTCCAGGCTGGGAGGAAAACAAGAAACTCGGTCTTGGAGAGGTTCAGTTTAAGGAAGTGGAGCGACATCCAGTCTGATATGTCGCTCAGTAGGTGTGTGATTCGGGCAGAGACTGAGGGGGTGAGGTGGGGGGTTGAGATATAGATTTGTGTGTCGTCGGCATAGAGGTGGTAGTTGAAGCCGTGAGAGTGTATGAGTTGGCCCAAGGAGGAGGTGTAGATGGAGAAGAGAAGGGGCCCGAGGACAGAGCCTTGAGGGACCCCAACAGAGAGGGGGAGTGAGGGGGAGGTGGTAGCATTATAGGTAAAATATATATGGAACTAAAACGGGGGGTTCTACAACTTTCACACCTTTCATCCTGGTCATGGAAATCAACATCTGCCATGATACATTCCATGGTGACTGAATGAAGGTGTCTGTACTACCTGTGTGGATGTAACTGTTGGGGTATCGATCTGATTATTTCGAACAGAAGAAGTGGCTTGGAAAAGCTATGAGATGTCTTTGACCTTACAGAACAAGCCTAGCTGAATGTAAACAACCACTACTAGATGTTGGAGAATAGCTCTCTATTTGTCACTTCATGTTTCTACAACTGCCCTACTTTTTGAGGTATAGTCCATATTTGAACCCAAAGCCCTTTGTTCCTCCATAATCCTTTTTTTTTTAAGTGTATCTCTTGACAAAACCTTTTTTTTTTACATTTTGGATAGAGTGGATAGACCCTTTGATGTCACACCCATCAAGACCAAAGGTGGTGGTGGTGGTGGTGGTGGTGGGCGTTTAGTAAGGTTAGTATAAATGTAACTTTTTTCTTTCCAGGTACATTTTACACCTACTAACATTGGGTGATTTGTAAAGGGTGAGGGGGCATGGCAATCTGATTGTTGCATTTTACATTGAAGTCCACTTTAACAGAGAAATGTTGTTTTCCCATTTGTTTGTTTGTTTGTTTGTTTGCCGAGGTTAAACAGACACATTTCTGCAATGTTCAGGGACATTTTGTTGTTTAGTTGTAAACAAATAAGGGACAAAAGAAATGTCATTCTTCAAAAGAATGGCTTTGGTCACAAAAAAACATGAAACCCACCTGGTCTGCGAGGGGTCAGTCATAGGAATCGCACACTTTCTACTTAATCTGGTATTGTGTCATTCTGAATGGGATGACATTTGTAGCCTACTGTGAAGTGGCGGCAGGGTGCAGATCCCTCCAACAGTGTAGAGGTTAACAGGCCACGATCGTCTCTCCGGCTGTCTTACGTTTTATGCCGTTTTGTATAGCTGACGCGTACATACACTCCCACGTGTACATGAGGACCATGTGCTTTGTCCAAGGAAACCCAATACAAATGTATACAATTCACTCCGCAGAACTGAACCCCGGGGAATCTAGAGCTTATAGTCTGATACTCAGCTATTTATAACGCCTGCTCGAGTTAAGCTCCAGCTTGATGTTTGGTGTATGTGAGGGGCTTTCCACTAGAAGGAAACATAGCCATCAGAAGTATTAGCCCGGGTTCACGCTGACACAGCATGTGGTTCACATAGGAACCGCACCGCATTACTGTGCAAATCACATACGATTTCTGTGCGGTGCAATTTGAGCCATACATTTTGTATGGACCATTAGTGATAGGACCATTAATGATAGGATCATCACTGATTGGACCATCAGTGATAGGACCATTAATGATAGGATTATCAATGATAGGGCCAATAATGATAGGACCATTAATGATAGGATCATCACTGATAGGA